>NC_040077.1:59170682-59472857 GCF_003369695.1 Bos indicus x Bos taurus
CTTCATATTTATGATTATGACATGGTTTCTATCAGGGTATTCTGGATATCTGTTCAAACACTTGGGTCCCAGGAAGTAAGAGAATGGAAACATTTGGATTATAGTATTATGATGTCGGATGACAAGTCCATTATTTTATGATCAGTAAAGAATGAGACTTGGAGGAAGCATTGTGGCACTGTGCTGAAGCGCTCTGTCCATGTCAGTTGTTACAAACCAAATAACTGGGGGTACTGCCTTTCTACTACAAGACTGTGGATGTCAGTGGCTGGCCCCCAACTCTAGCCAATAACACACACCCACATTTTCACCCAGAGTCCTGCACCCCACAGTAAAGGCAAAGTAGAAGTCAGTATTTTGGGTGACATTGTGTGTACCAGTTCTGAATTGCTTAGAAGAACTGGAAAGATGAATGTCTACTTCTCATCTACTGCCTTTGCCTGAGCACTTAACTTTGAACTTGGTGGCATTTGCTTCTGCTGGCTTGGACTTTGACTTTACCCATGATGTCTTAACTGGTCAGTCTTCCCTTGTTCTGATCTCATCTGTACTATATCTTTCAGGGATTCCACAATATCTGGCATGTGGCTGGCATTCTCTGTTATTTCCAATGTGGTATAAATATTTTTCTGTGGATTGGAGGAGTTAGAGAGATAGCAGGGAAAGCAGTTAAATGTGTAAAGCCAATTTGCCACATTACATTGAAATGTGTCATTTAGTTAACTTAGACTGCTTAATTAACTATATCAATATTTTAATGAATTTCTGTGTGATAGCTGGAGGTGTATTGGCCTGAGATTAAGGACAAATAGACCTGTTAATAACTTACAACAAATCATTTAGGCAAATCACTTAATCAATCTGGGCTTTAGTTTTCTTACCTGAAATATGACATAAAAAGATTGATTGTTAAATTCCTCTCAACTATCTTATTTCATGACTCTGTGCTTTTTAACAGTGCATTTAACTAAAGCATTCCACCAGGACTGTAATTTACTGCAGTTTGATTGTTACAAAGTAACTCTCACATATATATAAAAGTCTATTCCTTCATAAGAAGTGGGTGTCATTCCCTCTAAATGTTGAGCAGATCACAGTAATAACAACCTATGTGCTCACACTTTGCTTATCTATCACACAGTAATTGTTCATTTGCAATACTTGATACTGTAGATATTTTAAGGACCATTTCTGCTGGCTGTTCTTGATGAAACATGTTATGCTCCATTACTCAGCATTTAGAAATAATGACTGTTACTCTCAGCTTGTTGTCAGCCAGCTCCCACTTTTCTCTCCAGAACACTCATGGAGATCTTTTGAGATCTTTTGAAAGATTTTTAAGGTCAAGAAAGGCCATATTCATAAAGTCCATGGTCCTGATCAATTCTTCAATAAAATATTTAGTTGTATGTCAGCTGGTAGGAAGGCAAATGCCTGCTGGGGACTCCATTTCACTAAGGAAATATCAACCAAGACTACAGCCTTTAAAAGGAATGTAGCATTTAAGCTTTCCTGACAGTTTAGTTCATTCATTGCTTTATGCTGCAGTGAGGTACACAAATGTCAGATGTAGAAAATGTTCTTTGGATTGGAATACAAGATGACAAAATCAATTATATTAACTAAATTGGCCAGATAATTTTTTGAAATATTTTAATTATTCTGTATCCAAAGAAGTTTTGAAAAACTGTGGTTTGAAATGCATTGGAAGGATCATAGATGCTACCTTGAACACCCTCTAAACAAGTGAAAGTGAATCCTTCTAATATTGCTACTGCCATGATGGGGAGGCCATCTGACCTTTGTTGAATATGTCTTATTACAAAGAAATTTCTACTATGAACATAGATATTTCTGGGTTTTGTTGCTGCTGTTGTTGAAGAATTGTTAATTTACAATGTATTAATTTCTGTTGTATAGCAGTGATTCAGATATACATATATATATATATACACATATATTCTTTTTCTTTTTTTAAATATAAATTTATTTATTTTCATCGGAGGCTAATTACTTTACAATATTGTACCAGTTTTGCCATACATTGACATGAATCTGCCACGGGTGTATATGTGTTCCCCATCCTGAACCCCCCTCCCACCTCTGTGCCCATACCATCTCTCTGGGTCATCCCAGTGCACCAGCCCCAAGCATCCTGTATCATGCATCAAATCTGGAATGGCTATTTGTTTCACATATGATAATATACATGTCTCAATGCCATTCTCCCAAATCATCCCACCCTCGCCCTCTCCCACAGAGTCCAAAAGACTGTTCTATACATCTGTGTCTCTTTTGCTGTCTCGCATACAGGGTCATCATTACCATCTTTCTAAATTCCATATATATGCGTTATTATACTATATTGGTGTTTTTCTTTCTGGCTTACTTCACTTTGTATAATAGGCTCCAGTTTCATCCACCTCATTAGAACTGATTCAAATGTATTCTTTTTAATGGCTGAGTAATACTCCATTGTGTATATGTACCACAGCTTTGTTATCCATTCGTCTGCTGATGGACATCTAGGTTGCTTCCATGTCCTGGCTATTATAAACAGTGCTGCGATGAACATTGGAGTACACGTGTCTCTTTCAGTTCTAGTTTCCTCGGTGTGTATGCCCAGCAGTGGGATTGCTGTGTCGTATGACAGTTCTATTTCCAGTTTTTTAAGGGATCTAGACACTGTTCTCCATAGTGGCTGTACTAGTTTGCATTCCCACCAACAGTGTAAGAGGGTTCCCTTTTCTCCACACTCTCTCCAGCATTTATTGCTTGTAGACTTTTGCATAGCAGCCATTCTGACTGGCGTGAAAAGGTACCTCATTGTGATTTTGATTTGCATTTCTCTGATAATGAGTGATGTTGAGCATCTTTTCATGTGTTTGTAAGCCATCTGTATGTCTTCTTTGGAGAAATGTCTGTTTAGTTCTTTGGCCCATTTTTTGATTGGGTGGTTTATTTTTCTGGAATTGAGCTACAGGAGTTGCTTGTATATTTTTGAGATTAATTCTTTGTCAGTTGCTTCATTTGCTGTTGTTTTCTCCCATTCTGAAGGCTGTCTTTTCACCTTGCTTATAGTTTCCTTTGTTGTGCAGAAGTTTTTAATTTTAATTAGGTCCCTTTTGTTTATTTTTGCTTTTATTTCCAATATTCTAGGAGGTGGATCATAGAGGATCCTGCTGTGATTTATGTTGGAGAGTGTTTTGCCTATGTTCTCCTCTACTAGAGCTAATCAGTGAATATACTAAAGTTTGCAGGATATAAAATCAACACATAGAAATCTCTTGCTTCCTATACACTAGTAATGAGAAAATAGAAAGAGAAATTAAGGAAACAATTCTATTCACCACTGCAATGAAAAGAATAAAATACTTAGGAATATATCTACCTAAAGAAACAAAAGACCTATATATAGAAAACTATAAAACACTGGTGAAAGAAATCAAAGAGAACACTAATAGATGGAGAAATATACCGTGTTCGTGGATAGGAAGAATCAGTATAGTGAAAATGAGTATATTACTCAAAGTAATCTATAGATTCAATGCTATCCCTATCAAGCTACCAACAGTATTTTTCACAGAGCTAGAACAAATAATTTCACAATTTGTATGGAAATACAAAAAACCTCAAATAGCCAAAGCAATCTTGAGAAAGAATGGAACTGGAGGAATCAACCTGCCTGACTTCAGGCTCTACTACAAAGCCACAGTCATCAAGATGGTATGGTACTGGCACAAAGACAGAAATAGATCAATGGAACAAAATAGAAAACCCAGAGATAAGTCCACACACCTATGGACACCTTATCTTTGACAAAGGAGGCAAGAATATACAATGGAGTAAAGACAATCTCTTTAACAAGTGGTGCTGGGAAAACTGGTCAACCACTTGTAAAAGAATGAAACTAGAACACTTTCTAACACCATACACAAAAATAAACTCAAAGTGGATTAAAGATCTAAATGTAAGACATAGGTTCTTTTTAAATATTCTTTTCCAACATTCTTTTCCATTATGGTATCGCAGATATTTCTGTTTTTGAACACATTTTTAGAAATTTGGGTTTACTAATTTCCTCCTGGTTCTATCTGTACCTCCTAATTTTTCACCTATACTCTTTCACCTATACCTTTCCATTCACTGCTGTATCTGCATAGAGAAAGGAAAGGTTTTCCTGTTTTATTCATGCATGTAGTCATCTACAAGTTAATTACTGTGTATATAATTTGTGTATTTGTATATTTAGTGCCTACTATATATTAGGCACTGTGCCAGATACTGGAATAAAATAATAATTAAGATAAAAAGTGCAGTAGCCCTCAGAATTTACCAGCTAGGAGTAACATGGACAAATAAACTGACCATTTAAATATATAGTCAGAATTTCAAATCTTTGAATAAAAGTTTTTGGGAAATAATTTTGCATCTAATAATTTTACAGTGTTTGCATCTTCCCACTGTCAAATTATTAATATTAACAAGTTATATTTGTACAGTGCTTAAGATATACTATTGCATGCACCTGTACCATACTTAATAGAAAAATAATTACAAACCTTGTTTATAATAACTGAGAGTCCCATTTCAATAGTAGTTTAATGTATGTTGTTACTCTGACTTCATTAATTTTGAGGACACAGTGATTCATCCAAGTGACGTATTCAAAGTCACAGAATTTGTGAGTAGAAGAATAAGATTCAGTAGTCACTTCTCTAGCTCTCAGGCCTCTGCTGAATATCAGCTATGGGACAAGAACCTTTGGTTTTGCATGGGGAAGAAGTATTCTCTACTTTTGAAAACTAGTAAAAATGGCAAGCAGCTCCAACAGTGGAATAGACATTCAGAAAGGACTTCTTATATATGTGTATTTAAAATATGAATCTTTATAAGAAAAATGGTTTTAATTGATGCTCAAATAATAATTATATAAAAAACAGAATTACAATTTTAGAACTGAATAATTTTAAATATGTTTATAAGAAATAAAGATGCTTCCTTCAGTAGCCTTGGAAAGAAATATTGATGGTATCTCCATTTACTTTTCCAGTGGCCTTAAGGATTCACCTAGTCAGTTATAAAATTACTTGAAATAAATTGCAAAAATAAATACCAAAAAGCATATAATATTTGGACTTCACAACTCTCAGTATGTTATCTTGACTCATTCTGAGAGTGGACAATTATCTGGTAAATGCACGTTGTCCTGAAATATTGTTTATCAATGATGGAAGAGGTAAGATAAATTAGTTCTAGGGCATTTTTCTGTACAGGACTCTTTACCAAATTTTTGCTGTTAATGAACACATGTGATGAAGATTTAAAAAAATAAAGTTTTACAGCCATACAGTCCATTCTCCTGCCATAGTAACATTTGCTTAGAACCTCATAAATAAAGGCATTTAAACTTTTCTTTCTTAGAGTATAAGAAAAACAGAATTCATATTTAGTTGTGATTGCTTAATCATCATGTCTAGTTAATTTCAATTCACACAATTTGTAAAACACACACATGCACACTTCGAATAACTTTCTAATTCCAAAAGAGAAATTTTTTCACAGATGCACTGATTCTTTAAAGTTCATATTTTTAGGTTCATTTCCATTTACAGATGGCTGTAAGGTAATCTAAAGAATAGCTACACTGTTTTCCCTTGAAACATTTCAAATATCTTCCAGAGTGGATTATAGTATAATATTTAAACCAAAGCAAATTTAGAAAACTTGAGAGTAACAATATCACTCATTGGATAAAACAAATAAATAATTAGAAGTTATATAAAATAATATTTACCTGCATAATTTAGACAGCATATTAAAAAGCAGAGACATCATTTGCCAACAGAGGGCTATATAGTCAAAGCTATGGTTTTTCCAGTAGTCACATGCAGATGTGAGAGTTGGACCATGAAGAAAGCTGAGCTCTGAAGAATTGATGCTTTGAAATGTGGTGCTGGAGAAGACTCTTGAGAGTCCCTTGGACTGTAAGAAGAACAAACCAGTCAATGCTAAAGGAAATCAATTCTGACTATTCATTGGAAGGACTGATGATGAAGCTCTAATATTTTGGCCACCTGATGCAAAAAGCTGATTCATTGGAAAAGACCCTGATGCTGGGAAAGATTGAGGCAAAAGGAGAAGGGGATGGCAGAAGATGAAATGGTTTGATGGCATCACAGACTCAACAGACATGAATTTGATCACACTTTGAGAGATAGTGGAGCACAGAGGAGCCTAGCATCCATGGGGTCACCAAGCGTTGGACATGACTTAGTGTCTGAACAGCAACCACGTATTTTATTCATTTGATGCAATTCACTAAAGAATATTTAAAATCCAGTTTCTTTCCATGTAAATCAAGCAAATGCTACTGATTCCTTTTACTACACTTTTATATAATTCTGACACTAAAACTGAGGGTAGAGGAAGATGGAACTAGTTACAGTTGGAGAGGGGAAGACTTCTGAACCTTTTTAAATAAATATGTGACAAAATTTGTGATAATATGTAGTATAATTTTCCTTCATCGTAGGGTGTATAATATATGTTTACACTACCTTGCATGCTGTAAATACTTTCTTAATTGTATCAAAAAATGTTGTTTTTTCTCATTAAAAGTCAGAAAATGCTCTGTCGCTGGTTATAGTTTGGTTTTTAAAAGCAGAAGCTACTGAATAACTCTGTACAATTGACAGACACACTTTATGTGTCTGTCGACAGCACAAGATCAAGATCTGTATGTAAATGGCATTCTTATTCCATCATGACATATTTACTTAGTGTTATTGGACATTGATTAACATATTTTCTCAAGACCTAGTTTCATTTTCTTTGTGGCTGAAAGAAGGGTTATATTAAGTCAAGTTTTATTGTAATACTTAATATCTGAATATGATTATATGTTCCCAAGTTTGTACTTAACTCATTCACTTCTTTATGAACTAAAATTGTCTCCAAAATAGAGTGTTTTCTTATCAAAGACTGTTTTTTAATTGAAAAGCTAATATATTCATCATTTGTGAGATGCCATGAGTTTAAGAACTGTGGAAGAAGACATACAGACTTAGGTACAAGAATGGCTTTTGTTTACATGATGATGTGTATAAAAGCATGAATACCATAGATGTATGAGCTAGTGTTTCTGTCTATAAAAGCTAGATAAGCTTTCAGCCACAGGTATATGAAAATCTGAGTTACAGCAGTCCAAATGAATAGGGGTGTATTTTTCTCAAGGAATTAAAAAAAAAAAAAAAGTCTGAGTAAAGCAGTTTCTGGTGTTGATTTAACAGCCATATTAGTAGGGATAATATCTCAGATTCCTTAGGCCTTTCCTTTGTCCTTGCCACTCAGTGGTCCAGAATACCTACCCAAATCCAGGTATCTTATCTGTAGTCAAAGTTAGTTAAGCCGCTCAGTCGTGACCAACTCTTTGCAACCCCATGGGGTGTTGCCTACCAGGCTCCTCCATCCATGGGATTCTCCAGGCAAGAATACTGGAGTGGGTTGCCATTTCCTTCTCCAGGGGATCTTCCCAACCCAGGGATCGAACCCAGGTCTCCCACATTGGAGGCAGACACTTTAACCTCTGAGCCACCATGAGACTTAACATCTGTATTCAAGGCCAGAACATAAAGGAAGGAGACTAAGCCGCAGTGCCTGCAGTCTTTCAAGAAATCTAAAGTGTTTCCTTCTTAATTGCCAGTGTCATAGGATTATTCTATTTGTAAGAGATTATGTCAAAAGGAGCATATAGATTTCCATTTGACATAATCCCTTGCAAAAGAGAGGAGGGTTGAGTAAGTATTGGGTTTGCAACTCCACAGTGCCTGCTGTAACTGTTGATTTTCAATCATTTAGGACCAAAAAACCAGAGAAGCCACCTGTTAAAAGATCTTGTAATTGTAAATTTGAGAAATTCTAAAATGAATTAGCACTCTCCATCTACTGAACAGAAGAAAAATTAATTGGTTTTATTTCTGACATGTACACTGGTTCAATTTATGTTACATAGACATTGACTTTATACACACACACACACACACACACACACACACACACATATAATCAATTCAGTTCAGTCTCTCAGTTGTGTCTGACTTTTTGTGACCCCCATGGACTGAAGCACACCAGGCCTCCCTGTCCATCACCAACTCCTGGAGTTTACTCAAACTCATGTCCATTGAGTCGGTGATGCCATCCAACTATCTCATCCTCTGTCGTCCCCTTCTCCTCTTGCACTCTATCTTTCCCAGCATCAGGGTCTTTTCAAATGAGTCAGCTCTTGGCATCAGGTGGCCAAAGAATTGAAGTTTCAGCTTCAACATCAGTCCTTCTAATGAACACCCAGGACTGAGCTCCTCTAGAATGGACTGGTTGGATCTCCGTGCAGTCCAAGGGACTCTCGAGTCTTCACCAACACCACAGTTCAAAAACATCAATTCTTCGGTGCTCAGCTTTCTTCATAGTCCAACTCTCACATCCATACATGACTACTGGAAAAACCATAGCCTTGGCTAGATGGACCTTTGTTGGAAAATATCTGATCTGATAGATAGATAGTTTTTCCCCTTCAAGTCTTTAATTAAATGTTACCTTCTCTGTGAGACTTTATCTGGCCATGCTGTCTAAAGGTAAATACCCTTGCATCAAAAAACTTAAACACCTCTATTAAATACTTTAATTTTTTCCATAGTATATGTTTTTACTAATTACATATTTTATAAATTTACTCTCTTTAGTGTTTGTAATACTAGAAAATAAGTCTGATAAAGGCACCTTTCATCTGTCTGCTCTATCCTAGACTATCTATCCATGGGATTTTCCTGGCAAGAATAGTGGAGTGGGTTGCCGTTCCTTTCTCCAGGGTATCTTCCTGACCCGGGGATCACACATGGGTCTCCTATATTGCAGGCCGATTCTTTACCATCTGAGTCAAAGTTGGGTACTTTTGTAATACTAGAAAATGAGTTTGATAAAGGCAGCTATCATCTGTCTGCTCCCTGTCTGTCTATCCTACTCCTGGTACAGTACTTTTTGAATTTTAAGTATGCAATAAATATGTTACAGAAACCAATACATGAATTTCTCCACTGTGTTCAAAGAGAACTTTCTCAGTAACAAGTAGATTGATGTTAGCTAGAACTTTGATTCTACATAAATTGTTGAAGATCAGTTATTCAGTTATTGTCATTTTGGTGTAATATTGATCAACCTAAACTCATCATTTGATCATTTAATATCTCCTTGTGCTTAAGACACTGCTCATTGCCCATCTTATACAGGTAGATTTGCTTTTCCTGTTTAGAGCATTGAAAATTTCTGCTGGACTGTTTATTACTCCAGAAAGACAGCTTTCTTCTCTTTGATCAGAAGGGATAGCTAATCTGGACAAAAAGATAATTTGAATAAAGTTCTGTATATCCAGATACAGGCTAAGAAAGATATGTAATATATAACTCATAAGAAATGTAGAATATAGGATAGAGTATAATTAAAATTCTCCTTTGTCATTTGACTTCAATTTAAGTCAATTCCCCCTAGAACATAATAGGCTTAATGTGTGTAGATTTCCATTTCAAAGCCTTTATAAACTGTATAGGCTTGTGTTTGTACCTTGTATATAGATAAGTATATACCTGTATTCCTCTGCCATACCACTAACCATGGACTGTCCCTCTGTTCTCCCCGTCCCATTCTAATGTCTTGAAGGTAGTGTTGTGTTTTTATTTTTGTGACATTTAGTTAAATATGCATTCAGTTAGAGAATGAGAATATCCAGAGAGTATTTATTAATTGATTTAATTTGTTATTTCTTGGACTTGGAATTAAGGGATCGATTTTCTCTTAGTCATTCTTGAAACCAAAAAGACCTACTTTCTGATTCCATTCTGTTGTACATAAATTCAATGTTAAGACAGCCAGACAAACCCATTCAACTAAAAATCACTGATACAAAAGTTTTAAAATGTATGACTCTTTCTAGGTTGTCAATCATAGATCTACTGAAGATCTAAAAGGTCTTAGCACAGTTTGAGGTCATTGGGATACTTTTTAGATAAACTTATCAAAAGATTTGATACTTTCTCTATGCCTTCAAAGAATACACTTTTTGACTACTTATAGCTTGACAAATGGACCACAGATACCTATCTGTCAATACAGAAATTTATACTACTTATATAAAAAAGCTTTCACTTTGTGCTTGGTTAATATTGCTTCATAGTACTAAAATTCATCTCATTCTGCTAATACATCATATGATAACTCTTTTACCTTGTGGATTTTACAAAAGTAATTGTTTAAATTATGCCCATATAGAAAGAAACCCTAGCACTTTAAAATGTGTATTCCTCTAACCCAGATTATATCATTAAAATTCCATGAAGCTTCTTCAGTAGCCTACCAGTCATCTCAAATACTAACTACTTACTGCTATTGCCTTTTTAGGAAGAAAAAAATTAACCAATGGGACATTGCTTGGAATTTTTTCCAAGATCAGATCAGATCAGTCGCTCAGTCGTGTCCGACTCTTTGCGACCCCATGAATTGCAGCACCCCAGGCCTCCCTGTCCATCACCAACTCCTGGAGTTCACACAGACTCACGTCCATCGAGTCAGTGATGCCATCCAGCCATCTCATCCTCTGTCGTCCCCTTCTCCTCCTGCCCCCAATCCCTCCCAGCATCAGAGTCTTTTCCAATGAGTCAACTCTTCGCATGAGGTGGCCAAAGTACTAGAGTTTCAGCTTTAGCATCATTCCTTCCAAAGAAATCCCAGGGCTGATCTCCTTCAGGATGGACTGGTTGGATCTCCTTGCAGTCCAAGGGACTCTCAAGAGTCTTCTCCAACACCACAGTTCAAAAGCATCAATTCTTCGGTGCTCAGCCTTCTTCACAGTCCAACTCTCACATCCATACATGACCACAGGAAAAACCATAGCCTTGACTAGACGAACCTTTGTTGGCAAAGTAATGTCTCTGCTTTTGAATATGCTATCTAGGTTGGTCATAACTTTCCTTCCAAGGAGTAAGCATCTTAATTTCATGGCTGCAGTCACCATCTGCAGTGATTTTGGAGCCCAGAAAAATATGCCATTAAAAAAGACAGATATGCTCAAGCAAGGGCCTTCAGGGGCAAGTCTTCCTTTATTTTTGAAATTTGTTTCAAGGACCAAGAACTGCTCCCTGGGTCAGATGATTGATTAGAGGATTTTTCCCCCTGGGCTTAGTAACTGGCAGAACTCCATCAACTGAATTTGCATCACAATGAAAGCCAAAAAGACATAGTGAACAGTTTTAAAAGAGGTGGTGCTGTCTTTGAGTCCTAATTTGCAGGTTAGTGACCAGATGCTTGACTCCACAAGCTCCAATCAATGTGTTCTTATTCCAGCTGTAGAAAGGGTGTTGAAATCTCCTACTGCATGCCTAAGACCTGTATGACAGCCTCCAATGAATGATGTTAAGAAATTTTAAGTTTCCATTGTGAGCCAGTACATGTTTTGTTAGAGAGCTCAGATCATCAGCATCCCTTAGGACTCCTTTGCTGTAAGAGAAATTCTCCATGGCCCAGCCTTGCCTTGGTCGTGAGCCAGTTACAAGCCAAGAATAGAGTTAAATCCGAACAGTTCTCTCAGCTTCTAAAGAGAGGGCTTCACCTCATTTACTACCTGGCCCTTGTCTGGAAGGGGCCTGAACTTCATCTATCATTTCTGCCTTTTAATGTTTATGTTCTTGTGCTCTGTCACTCACTCATGTCCGACTCTTTGCAACCCCATGGACTGGGGCCCACCAGGCTTCTCTGTCCATGGGATTTTTCAGGCAAAAAAAAAAAAAGAAGATATATTGGGTGGTCAGATCAACCAATATTGTCCAAGCTGATATAAATCACAGCTTCATCCTTGTAGTTGCCCTGCCCTTTCCAGGTTGTTTTATACAAGGCTACTGTAATTAACATATGAAGAACATGAAGCCTCTTTACACTGAAGTTCTTGTTCAGCCAGTTAGACTAATATCAACCCCAAGGGCAAGAGATATCTTTGGAGACAGGTTACCTAAAAAGACATAGAAGACAACTCCAGGGGAGAAACTCAAGATTATTCAGCTGGAGTGATAAGCCCTTCACTTAGATGTGACTCAGGACCACATAGCCACAGTCATATAAGAAAAGGTGTATTTCTGTAATGGGTAGATTAGCATAAATCCATTAGTAAAAGAAATAAAAAAATCAATTGTGTATGTGGAATATATAGATATTATATATCTATTTGTGCTTAGTCTCTCAGTCATGTCCAAGTCCTTGGGACCCCATGGAGTGTAGCCCTCCAGGCTCCTCTGTCCCTGGAGATTCTCCAGGCCAGAGTACTAGAGTGGGTTGCCATGCCCTCCTCCAGGGAATCGTCCCAACCCAGAGATCAAACCGAGGTCTCCTGCATTGCAGGTGGATTCTTTACCACCTGAGCCACCAGAGAATCAATATGTTATATACAGACATGTGCATTCAATCTTACTTGCTGTTTCCCTGCCTCATCTCTTTTTCCTTGATCCTTCTTTCATTCTTTCCCATTCCCACAAACATTTAAAACTATAAGCTGCTCTGACACTTGATGGAGAGATGGCGATAACCAATTATGTTAGATACAAATTTGTGTTATGGGTTGTGTCATACTAACATGGGTTTTAATGTTTGGAGATTTCAAATTAGTATTCAGTTTAGGACTTCCCTGATGGCTCAGATGGTAAAGAATCTGCCCGCAATGCCAGAGACCCAGGTTCGATCCCTGGGTGGGGAAGATCCCTTGGAGAAGGGAATAGCTACCCACTCCAGTATTCTTGCCTGGAGAATTCCATGGACCAGAGGAGCCTAGCGGGCTACAGTCCATGGGGTTGCAAAGAGACACAGCTGAGCAACTAACATGCTACTAAAAATTGGTTAAGTCTTTTAGTTTTTTAAATAATTTTTTAACTATGTAAAGTGAAAGTGAAAGTGAAGTCGCTCAGTCATGTCCGACTCTTAACGACCCCACAGACTGCACCCTACCAGGCTCCTGCATCCATGGGATTCTCCAGGCAAGAGTACTGGAGTGGGTTGCCATTGCCTTCTCCATTAAATATGTAAGTAATATTTAAATAAAAGTGAGAGCGGTCTCTTACTTTATTTGACATTAACGATCTGTTAACTGAAATTAAGCACCTGTAACTCTCACAAAACTAGCAAAGTACATTCTCTTAAGTGTACTGAACTGAATTTACAAATCTATTTCATTTTTTAGGCATAAGAATCCTAATAAATGCATTAACAAAAGCCAGGAACAGAGTTCCCATAAATATTCCAATTCAGTTTACAAACTTAATTGTATTTTCTCACAGCTTAGAACCATGAATTACTTTTAACATTTCAAATACTTTAAATAATATACAAAGATTATACCACATTTAATATAAAATACTAATTTTGCTCACTTCCCACCCCCTGCCTATGATAAGTACCAATCAGTTCTCTGTATCTGTAAGTTTAGATTTCTTATTTTTAGATATTTAAAGTTTTAATCATTTAAGTTTATATCATTAGTGTAGTTCATTAAGTTTTAATGATGATTTTGGTAGAAAAAATTTTGCCCTCCATTCGCACGTTCTTGAATTTCTACTTAACATCTGTCTCATTAGCAACAGTGCTCTTATCATGTCAAGATGTCCTAGTGGCTCCAGCAGCTCAATCATACTTCTCTTGCTTTTAGTTGGCCACAAATGTGTAGACTGACAATCTCACTGAATAAATAGTTGAAGAAAGATTTTTTTTCTCAGTAAAACTAAATCATTGGTGGACATGCAGTATGAAGAAAACTGAGAACATGGATAGCAGAGCAAAGGCTCATAGAAAAGGAGAGAAAGTAAGAACATAGTGCAGTGGCTGCTGCTGCTGCTGCTGCTGCTAAGTTGCTTCAGTCATGTCCGACTCTGTGCTACCCCATAGATGGCAGCCCACCAGGCTCCTCCATCCATGGTATTTTCCAGGCAAGAGTACTGGAGTGGGGTGCCATTGCCTTCTCCCTAGTACAGTGGAGGGAGAAGCAAATCTGACAGCCAGATATCAGAAATACTTGCTCTGCAGTTAGTATGTTGGAGAGCCATGAGAAAGTGGGGAGACAGTGGGGAACTAATTAAGTCTGTCTGTGGTATGACCATCCCAGTTTCTTCTACATATCTCCTTCCCATACACTGATAACACTGCACTTTGTAACACTGCACTTGTAACACTCCCAGGAGTAGTCTGCATAAAGAAATAGTCTTCCATAAAGAAATAAAATTACCTACTTGGGAATTGTGGTTATTAGGATGGGTGTTGACACTCTCCTCTTTATGGTCCACACGTTATACACAGCATAGAGTTGGATTCCTATCCTCCTACCCTAAAGTGAAGCTGAGATTTATACACATCCACTCAGTCCTTCCTGGTCCTCTTTCAACAAGTGGGAGAAATCTTTCAGTCATTGGAAGCTTAGGGACACAAAAGAAAAGGAAACCAGAGCAATTTCCTAGAAAAATCAACCCAGGAGCAAGTATTACACTGTATATGAAGTTGACTAAAATCTTGAAAAAAATGATACACACTTTTAAGTTCAAAATGCTTTGCTGACAGTTCTATCTCTTTAAGACTAGACAATCAATAAAACAAAAATTCAAGCCCGAGTTTGTAGTGTTTGCCAATGTCTGAAGTATAAATGCTTCTGCCTTTGGTGATTTCAAACTGTATCAGTATGAGAGTGTTGGGAAGAGATGCACAGACATATTGGGTTGACCAAAAAGTTCATTCAGGTTTTTCTGTAAGGGCTTATGGAAAAACCTGAATGAACTTTCTGGCCCATGTAATACATCCTTTTACAGTATTCACAATATAGACATAATAAATATGAAGAACTTTAGGAGCATCAATCATAATACAGTGTAGTAAAATAATTATAGTAAGATAACTGATGAGTTTATAAATACTTATTATTTTTGTTTATAATGCATTTCATTTAAAGTTCTAATTTAATGTTCAATGATGAACATGTTTAACAACCAGCTCACAAAATTCCTATTAATAACAGCTTTTGTGAGCAATTACGAAGCCAGCTGTCACAGCACTGCACCTTAAGAACTTTACTCCTACTGGCAACCCTTTCAGGATCACTCTTCCTCGACACTTTAAATACAGTTTAACTTCCATTCTTTAAAATGATTTGCTCTGATCACAGTCTTTAATACTGAAGTTTGACTCTTCCCCCCACCCCCACCCTGCACATTCTTTTACTTACTCTACTCCACTTATTTTTAATACGTTAATAATTTCTCATCTTGAATATACTCAACTTTATTTATTAGGTTTATATTTTTACCTCCTTAGCATCTAAAATATAAGCTTAATACAGACAGAAATTTTTGCCCAGTTATTCAGTATTGTAACCAATAACCTAAAATAGAGATTCTTCTTAGTTTGAATTCATATTGCTTCTTCATGTATACATGCTAAGTCGATTCAGTTGTGTCTGACTCCTTGCAACCCCATGGACTGTAGTCTGCCAGGCTCCTCTGTTCATGGGATTCTCCAGGCAAGAATACTGGAGTGGATTACCATTCTCTCCTCTAGGGGATCCTTCCCGACCCAGGGATCAAACCTGTGTCTCTTACATGTCCTGCACTGGCAAGTGGGTTCTTTACAACTAGTGTCACTTGTGAATCCTTAAAAATTTCCAAACACTCCGAAGTGCCACTTTAATCAATCTTCCTGTCTGTCCTTGATTGTGCTGGTCAGTACCCTTGTCTATTATGTCAAAAACAAAACTAATACAATTATGTAAAGTTTAAAAATAAAATTTTAAAAAATAAATAAATAAATAAAATAAAATAAAAAACAAATGGTTGAAAAGGTTTAAAACTCAGTCGCTTATAGACTATATATATATATATATTATTTGACTATATCAACCAACTGTTCTTGGGGAGAACAACTCTGGATGTGTGAATACAATCTGCGTTTTCCAAGATAACCATTAAAATTAATACAGTCATACTATGTTGCTGTCAAAATCTTGTCATCAGATTTATTACCCAAAACCGGGACTAATGAGTTCTTCTGTGTACAGAACTGCTCTTATCAAAGTTACTAATGACTTAACTAAATGTAGTCAGAGCTGATGAATGTATATTTGTGACTCAACCAGGTTCTGTATTTGAATTTGGAGCTAATCATTGTTGTTCAGTCACTAAGTCATGTCTGACTCTTTTTGATCCCATGGATTGCAGCACACTAGTCTTCTCTGCCCTCCACCATCTCCCAGAGTTTGCTCAAATTTGTGGCCATTGAGTTGGTGATGCCGTCCAACCATCTCATCCTCTGCTGCCCCTTCTCCTTTTACCTTTAATCTTTCCCAGCATCGGAGGCTTTTCCAATAAGTCAGCACTTTGCATCAAGTGGCCAAAGTATTGAAGCTGAAGCTTCAGCATCGGTCCTTGCAATGAATTGTCAGAGTTGATTTCCTTTAGAAATGACTGGTTTGATCTCCTAGCAGTCCAAAGGACTCTTAAGAGTCTTCTCCAGCACACACAATTTGAAAGCTAATATTTGAGTAAAACCTATAGTGTGAATAGTAAGGGTTGTGAGTCCAATCTTCTGTTCATTAAGAATGTTTTTATCTGTAAGTGTTAATCATTACCCATTTGCCATAGAGGTTAATGAGCTTTAGTTAGAAAAGAGCACGTAATTGATTCAAAATAAACTTTAAATATCCTCAGGAGATTAACAATCAAACAAAGTCATATAATTAAGCTTACTATTTATTAAGCAATATACATTATAAATTGACACTTATTTTAATTGAAAATTATTGCATTTACTTTTTAAAATGTACCATTCAGTAGTTTTTAGTATAGTCACAGAGTTGTGCAATTATCACTCTAATTCCAGAATATTTTCATCATCACCAAACCCTATACCCATTAGTAGTCAATAGTTACTTATACCTTCTCCCGATCCCTGGGAACTGATATAGTTTCTGTCTCTATTGATTTACCTATTTTCATTTCATAATAATTGAATTATATATGGCCTTTTGTATCTGACTTCTTTCATTTAGCATAATATTTTCAAGGTTCGTCCACATGATAGCATATGTTACTGCTTCATTCTCCACTCAGCCCCTTTATAAACATCTTTATAGTGATACAATTCACACAGTTAAAGTATAACATTCAGTGACTTTTAGCATATTCACAGAGATGAATATCATCACCAAATAAATTTCAGAATATTTTCATTGTCCCATAGGAAACCTTGCTCCCCTTAGCCATAATCTCACAATCTCCCATCACCTCTACCACCAGCCCCAGATGACCACTATATACTTTTTGTCCTTTTAGAAAGCTTTCTATCTGAAAATTTCATATGAAGAAATCACATAGTAACTTGTGGTCTTTTGTGACTGGTTTCCTTCATTTAGCATAATGTTTTCAAGGTTCATCAATTTTATAGCAGTATCAGTGATCCATTCTTTTTTATTACCAAATAAAATTCCGTTTTCTGGATACACCACATTCTGTTTATTAGTTCACCAGTTGATGGACATTTGGGTTGTTTTCACTTTTTGACTATTGTGAATAATGCTGCTATGAACATTCATGTATAAATTTTTATGGGGATATATGTTTTCATCTCCCTTGGGTATGTATCTAATAATGGATTTTCTGTATCATATGTAACTGTTTGATGTTAACTATGTTTAACTGATGAACTGACAAACTTTTCCAAAGTGCCTGAGCATTTTATTTTTTCATAAGCAATGAATGTGTTCCAATTTTTCTCACATACTTTTCAATACTAGTTATTGTCTGTCGTTTTGGTTTTAGCCAACCTAGTTTTTGTGAAATAGTACCTTATGGTAGTTTTAATATGCATTTCCCTAATGATATTGAGGGCTTCCCTGATGACTTAGCGGGTAAAGAATCTGTCTGCAATGCAGGAGAAGGAGCAGATGTGGATTTGATCCCTGGGTCGGGAAGATCCCTTGGAGGAAGAAATGGCAACCAACTTCAGGATTCTTGCCTGAAAAATCCCATGGTCAGAGGAGCCTGTCAGGCTACAGTCCAAAGGTTCTTAAAGAGTCAGACATTACTGAGCATGCACATTGGCTTAATGTTTTTGAGTATCATTTTATATGCTTATTGCATACATCTTACTTGGAGAAATATCTATCCAAATCCTTTGCTCCTTTTATGTGTTTTTTTTATTGATTTTATGTGTTCTTTATATATTCTGAACATCAGATATATGGTTTTAAAATATTTTATCCCATTTTGTGGGTTGTCTTTTTATTTTCTGGATACTGTATTTTGACTCATATGTGTTTTTGTTTCATTTTAATTTTGATGAAATCCATTTTATCCCTTTTATTTTGGGCAATTGTTTGTGCTTTTGGTGTCATATTTGAGAAACCATTGCCTAATCCAAGGTCATAAAGATTCACACCTACGTTTTCCTTTAAGAATTAAATCCTTTTAGCTCTTATATTTAGATCTTTAATTCTGAGTTAATTTTTATATAAAGTGTTAGGTAAAGGTAATCCAACTTCATTCTTTTGCATGTGGATATTCAGTTGTCTCAGTATTATTTTTTCACTATTGTTTCTCCATTTAATTAACTAGGCATCTTGGTTGAAATCAATTGACCATAAATATATGCATTTGTTTATCTGCATTCTCTGTTCTATTCCATTCACCTGCATGTCTGCCCTTATACAAGTTGCACACTGTCTTGATTACTGTAACTTTGTAGTAAGCTTTGAAAATGAGAAATGTGCATCCTACAACATGGTCTTCTTTTACAATATTGTATACACTATTCTCTGTCTTTTAAATTTTCATATGAATTTTAGGATCAGCTCAATTTCTGCAAAAATAAAAAGTCAGCTGGAATTTTGACAGGGATTACATTGAATCTGTAAATAAGTTTGGGAGGTATTGTTGTTGCTCAGTCACTTCATGTCTGACTCTTTTATGACTCCATGGACTGTAGCCCACCAGGCTCCTCTGTCCATGGGATTTCCCAGGCAAGAATACTGAAGTGGGTGCCATTTCCTTCTTCAAGAGATCTCAACCTAAGAACGAAACTGGCATCTCCTGCAATGCAGGCAGATTCTTTACAACTGAGCTACCAGGGAAACCATTGGAAAGTATTACCATCTTAAAAATATCAGATCTTCCAATCCATGAACAGGAGAGCCTTTCCATTTTTTTAAGGTCTTCTTTAACTTCTTTAAACAATGTTTTGTACTTTTCAGAGTACACATTTTGAACGAGGTTGGTTAAGTTTGTGCCTAAATATTTTATTCCTTTGGATACTATTAAAAATAAAATTGTTTCTTAATTCAATTTTCAGATTTGTATTGCTAGTGTACAGAGTACAGTTGTTTTGCATGTTGATCTATTGATCCTGTATCCTGCAACCTTGTTGAACTTGCTTATTAACTCCAATAGTTTTTAGTTCCTTTGTGGGGAGTCCTTAGGTTTTTTTATATAGAAGATTATGTCATCTGTAAACTTAGATGAATTTATTTCCTCTTTTCAATCTGGATGTGTGTGTGTGTATGTCTAGAATCTATAGTGTTAAATAGAAATGGCAGTAAGGGACATTCTTGTCATGTTCCTGATCTCAGAGAAAAGCTTTCAGTCTTTCACAATTAAATATAATTAATACTGGCTGTGGGTTTTCATAGATGCTCTGCATCAGATTGAAGTCCTCTTTTATCTCTAGGTTGTTGTTGTTTACAGGGGGTTATCATACATTGACTTTTCATAGCTCTGCATTAATTTTACATATTTGGAACAAATCCTACATGGACATGTTGTATAATTCTTTCTTTGTAATACTAGTATTTTGTGGAGGATTTCTGTGTCTTCATTCATAAGAGATATTATTCTTCAGGATTTATTTCCTTGTGAGGTCTTTATCTGGTTATGGTATCAGGGTAATATTGACCTCATAAAATAAATTGTACTTTCTCTCCCCATATTTTTAAAAGATCTTTTAAAGTACTATTAATTCTTCATTAAATATTTGGTAGAATTCACCAGTGAAGTCATCTGGTCCTTGTGGTAAGTTTTTGATTGGTAGCTCAATTTCTTGTTGTAGGTCTAGTCAGATTTTCCATTTTTTTCTTGCATCAGCTTTTAATAGTTTGCATCTTTCTAGCAACTTGTCCATTTAATCTAGATTATCAAATTTTTTTCATATAATATTTATATTTCCTTACAATCTTTTTTTCTGTATGATAGTAATGTTTCCTCTTTCATTCCTGACTTTAGCAATTTGAACTTTCTTTTTTTCCCCTCTTTGTCAATCTTACTAAGGTTTGTAAACTTTGTTGATGTTTGTGAAGAGCCGGCATTTGGTTTTGTTGAGTTTCTCTATTGTTTTCAATTCTGTATTTTTCTCACACGGTGATACTTATCCTGTCCTTCTGCTTGCTTTGAGTTTAATTTGCTCTTCATTTTTTACTTTCTTAAATAGAAAGTTACTGGTTTGAAACTACCTACAGTTTTAATAAAGGTATTTAGTAATATACATTTCCATTTAAGCACTGCTTTTATCCCATCTCATGAATTTGGTATGTTGTGTCTTCATTCTTATTCATCTCAAAATATTTTCTAATTTCCCTTGAGAGCTCTTCTTTGATCCATTGGTTATTTGGCAGTATGTTGTTAATTTCCAATTATTTGTGAATTTCCCAAATTTCCTTCTTTTATTGAATTCTAATTTTATTTCATTTTGGTCAAAGAGCACACTTCGTATAATTTCAATCCTGTCAACAGTTTATTGACACTTATTTTATCTTCAAACATACAATACATTGTGAAGAATGGGCCATGTGCATTTGAGTAGGATGTATGGCATATATTGTGGTGTAGTGTTCTACAGATGTCTGTTAATTCCAGCTAGATAATGGTGCTATTTATATCTTCTATTTCCTTGTTGATCTTCTGCCTGGTTGTTCTATCCATTATGAAATGTGAGGCATTGAAGTCTAAAACTTTTCTTGTTGAATTGTCTATTTCTCCCTTCAAGTCTGACAGTTTTACTTCATATATATTAGGGCTCATTTATTAGTTTTGTATTTTTATAATTGTTATATCTTCTTCATGAATTTAGCCTTTTAGCATTATAAAATACCCTTATTTGAGTCTAATAACTATTTTTGTCTTAAAGTCTGTTTTGTTTATTAGTATAGCATTCCAGCTTTCTTTCTTTTCTCTCTCTTTTTTTTTTTTTGCTATTTATGTGGTTTTATCTTTTTCCATGCCTTTTCTTTCAGACTGATTCTCCTGAATGCAGTTGTTAATGATGTATCTTTTATAACAAGAAATATTTTCTAATAATAAACTACATATAATCACAAAAAGAAGGATACGTATGTCATATGAGTTTAGATTGTTTTAGCAAAGCCTGTCACAAAGATGGTAAACTTCTAAGGCAACAAGAGTGCATCAGCTTATCCTGGATTCAGCTGTATGTAATCTCATGGCACAGACAATAGCTGTCAAAAAAGCAGTTTATGTGTCCCCAACATAAGTGAAAGGAGGGTACCCATTTTAAGTAAAAGCTCCTGAGCATGTCCAAGACAAGAAAAAAGTAGGTTTTTAAAGTAGCAGAGGCTGTTTGCCAATGGAAATCCATCCCTAAGTGAAAAATGCAATAGCCATATGTTGAAGCTCTTAGATGTATCTGTGAGCACAGCTGTGTTTAGTTTGAAGAGTCATATTAAAATAGGAAGGCCAAACACCAACAATTATAGGAGGATTCTAATAGTCAAATATTCTGAGCAGCTGTTCTTGTGTTTGAGATTTCAAGTAATATTCTTGGAATTTTATATTATAGACTTATGAAAAACCCAAGGTTGCTCAAAAGGATAATCCTATATTATAAGCAATTTTCAGTACTCATACTTGAGAATGTTATTTGGAACTGAGCTATTCATTTTATCACTGCAGTATATTTGAGCCATTTAGTATTTTATCTAATTTAGATCTTACATAAATGTGAACTACCAGTGATTGGTATATTTTGTTGTTTGAAAAGCCTCCAAAACAATGCAATTAGATCAATATTTAATAGAAGTTTCCCTGGAAATCAGTCTAGTTTGCCAGTGGGAAATGTTGAATAAATCATTTTACTTTGTTTCATTGTGAAATATATATGTGGGAATGTGTATACAATTATATGACTTATATGTAAAATCTAACATATTTATGCAGCTTATTGCAATTAACTACAATGATTACAATTATAATGCTGCTGTTGCTTGATGCCCAAATTATACAAAACAGATAAGGGGAAGTCCTTCAGGGTATCTCCTATATCCTTTTTAAATGTCCAATTAATTTTTGAAAACAAACTAAAGATATACCCATCTGAATGCAGAGTTCCAAATAATAGCAAGGAGAGATAAGAAAGCCTTCTTAAGTGAAGAAATAGAAGAAAACAATAGAATGGGAAAGACTAGAGATCTCTTCAAGAAAATTAGAGATATCAAGGGAACATTTCATGCAAAGATGGGTGCAATAAAGGACAGAAACAGTAAGGACCTAACAGAAGCAGAAGATATGAAGAGGTGGTAAGAATACACAGAAGAAGTGTACAAATATGGTCATAATGATCCAGGTAACCCCAATGATGTAGCCACTCACCTAGAGCCAGACATCCTGGAGTGTGAAGTCAAGTGGGCTTTAGGAAGCATTACACGAATAAAGATACTGGGGGTGATGGAATTCCAGCTAAGCTATTTCAAATCCTAAAAGATGATGCTGTTAAAGTGCTGCACTCAATATTTGAGCACATTTGGAAAACTCAACAGTGGCCACAAGATTGGAAAAAGTCAGTTTTCATTCCAATCCCAAAGAAGGGCAGTGCCAAAGAATGTTCAAACTACTGTACAATTGCACTCATTTCACATGCTAATAAGGTTCTGCTCAAAATTCTTCAATCTAGGTTTGAACCAAGAACTTCCAGATGTACAAACTGGATTTATAAAAGGCAGGGGAACAAGATTAAGTTGCCAATATCCATTGGATCATAGAAAAACAAGGGGATTCCAGAAAAACATCTACTTCTGCTTCACTGGAAACACTAAAGCCTTTGACGGTGTGGATTACAACAAACTGGAAAATTCTTAAAGAGATGGGAATACCAGACCTCTTTACCTGCCTGCTGAGAAACCTTTATGCAGGTCAAGAAGCAACAGTTTGACCAGACATGGAACAATGGACTGGTTCCAAATTGGGAAAGGAGTATGTCAAGGCTGTGTATTGTCACCTACTTATTTAACTTATATGCAGACTATATCACGTGAAATGCTGGGTTGGATGCAACACAAACTGGAGTCAAGATTGGGGGAGAAATATCAACAGCCTCAAATATGCAAATGACACCACCCTAATGACAGAAAATGAAGAGGAATTAAAGATCCTCTTGATGAAGTTGAAAGAAGAAAGTGAAAAAGCTGGCTTAAAACTCAACATACAAAAAACAAAGATCATGGCATCTGGTCCCATAGCTTCATGGCAAGTAGATGGGGAAACAATGGAAACAGTGACAGAGTTTATTTTCTTGGGCTCCAAAATCACTGCAGTGACTGAAGCCATGAAATTTAAAAAAAAAAAAAAAAAATGCTTGCTCCTTGGAAGTAAAGCTATGACAAACCTAGACAGCATATTAAAAAGCAGATATGTCACTTTGCCAACAAAGATCTGAATCGTTAAAGCTATGGTATTTCAGTAGTCATGTATGGATATGGGAATTGGACCATAAAGAAGGCTGAGTGCTGAAGAATTGATGCTTTCGAACTGTGGTGCTGGAGAAGACTCTTGTCCCTTGGACAAGAAGGAGATCAAGCCAGTCAATACTAAAGGATATCAACCCTGAATATTCATTGGAAGGACTGATGCTGAAGCTGAAGTTCCCATACTTTGGCCACCTGATGCAAATTTCTGACTCATTTGAAAAGACTCTGATGCTGGGAAAGTTTGAAGGCAGGAGAAAAGGGCAACAGAGGATGAGATGGTTGGATGGCATAATTGCCTCAATGAACATGAGTTTGAGCAAACTCTGGGAGACAGTGAAGAACAGGGAAGCCTACCGTGCTGCAGTTCATGGGGTTGCAAAGAGTCGGACATGCCTGATCGACTGAACAATAAGATATCCAGACTCACCTTATATTTTCCCAGCCTCAAGCATGGAAGTAGCCAATAGCTCTGACTGTTTTTAGTGAAGAGTGAAATGTAGAAAGCAGATAACAGTGCTAGTTTTACCCATTGTCCCTAGCATGAGCTCACTCTCTGAAATGGTCAGTAAACTGAGCTAGAAGTACACCAATACACACATACATAGTTCAGAATCATGAATTATTTATTGCCGGGGTCCAGCCCTGGCTGATCCAGGGAAGTTGAAGGGGAGACGGCGTTGGCGAGTACACTGGTTTTAATTAAATATTAATCAAAGATATAAAGAGTAATAGAATAAGGATAGCTCAGTGAGAAAATTCAGTGGAGAAAAGAGGCTGAATAGCTTGGTTTATGTGAAAAATCAATAAAACTTCAAGCCAAGAAGTTTGCACCACCTACATAGGCCACAGGTGTCTTCCTGTTCTCCCGAGGGAGAGGAGACCCTAAGGCCTCCCCGGTCAGATCTTAGAAGCCCTGGCAAATTAGTAGGCTTGGCGGGCCTCCGTGCTCCAGATGGAAATTCAGCCAGAGGTTGAGAGAAAGAATGACATGGGGAGACCAAACTTTGGTTAGCAAGGCCCATAGCTTTATTTTCAACAGGGGCTTTTATACCATAAGTTGTACATAGAGGATAATAGGGGGTGTGAAATCATGCAAAGTCAGCAGTCTTTGATCCTTATCGAAACCAGGGTTTCTTTTCTGCAAACTTATCGTATACAAATGGTTTAGGTGATTTATATCATCTTCTGGCCAGAAGGCCTATTAACATTTTATGACTCTGACAAAGGTTTGTCAACCATAAGACTTATTTTCTCTAAGAGTAATTATTTTAAAGTTTGGCGCCATCCTCCAAAGGTGTTAGATAAAGTTGCATTCCTATAGGGCAGAGGTGCAGTGGGTTTACAACAAAGGAAAGAATTTATTACCTTAAGGGTCAAAGTTGCTAACATCAAGGCCACTACTTATTTTTTCTGCATACCAACTATATTAATACACATTCAAGGATACAATATAGGGGATGTGAAGACTTGACAGCAATCATTGGCTCATCAATTGAAATCTTCTACTAGTTTTATTCTGACAGCTTCTAACTCTCCGAGAGGCTCTAAGTTATTTGAATATCTTAAGCTTCCCATGCCTCTTGCGGTTGGGAGACTGTAAACAATTGTATGCATAGCCGTAGGAGTCCGGGTAAACCTGTCAGGCAAGTTAGAGAGCCATCTGAGGGGTTTGTGAACTAAAACAGTCTTGTCATGCCCAGGAACTTTATTAACTGGAGCTGTAAGTTAACTCTTTTTCAGCGAGAGCGAGATGGTGGTGGGGGACAGCCTCCCGTAAAGTCAGAGGTGAGAGCACAAAGCAGTAAAGTAGGCAGACTCTGGTTTTGGGGGTAGATGCTCGAGAATTTCCAGGGGGACTCCTGAGGCTCGATCCCGCCTTTGCATATGCTGAGCCTCCTTCCTCATGACCTTTGCCACGGGCGGAGTTCCTCACGCTGGCTCCTGGCAATTTATGATATTTTCATTTCAGTTTTAACATTTTGTTTATATTTATATTTTTTCTTCCCTGAATAATATGATTTCTAGTGCATTGACTAATTTACTTATTTGCTTTATCCTATAACACAGGATTTTCAAGCATTAAAAATGGTTTTAAAATTACAGTATCATTATTTCTATCAGCAGCAACAGTACTCAGTGGAATTTCAAATATCTTTGTGATTCTTTTTTATCACTATATAATTTTTAGTCCTTTTAATGTGTTTGTTTTTTACTATGTGAAATATCTACATGATTCAGAAGCTAGAATTAATTAAAGAGGTTATGTCACATTTTTACTTCAATCACCTGTACTGTGAACTCCCTACTCTCACTTTTTAAAAATAAAATTTTAATATTCAATTAGCTGTAAATATATGGGGAAAAAAATCCCCCAAATAGGAGAGTTCTCATGTATCTTAAATCTAATAATCCTTACTATTAATGCCTTACATTCAGTTCAGTTCAGTCGCTCAGTCGTGTCCAACTCTTTGCGACCCCATGAATCACAGCATGCCAGGCCTCCCTGTCCATCACCAACTCCCAGAATTCACTCAAACTCACGTCCATCGAGTCAGTGATGCCATCCAGCCATCTCATCCTCTGGCGTCCCCTTCTCCTTCTGCCCCCAATCCCTCCCAGCATCAGAGTCTTTTCCAATGAGTCAACTCTTCGCATGAGGTGGCCAAAGTACTGGAGTTTCAGCTTTAGCATCATTCCTTCCAAAGAAATCCCAGGGCTGATCTCCTTCAGAATGGACTGGTTGGATCTCCTTGCAGTCCAAGGGACTCTCAAGAGTCTTCTCCAACACCACAGTTCAAAAGCATCAATTCTTCAGTGCCCAGCCTTCTTCACAGTCCAACTCTCATATCCATACATGACTACTGGAAAAACCATAGCCTTGACTAGACGGACCTTGGTTGGCAAAGTAATGTCTCTGCTTTTGAATATTTCCCATGAAATGATGAGACCAGATGCCATGATCTTAGTTTCCTGAATGTTGAGCTTTAAGCCAACTTTTACACTCTCCACTTTCACTTTCCTCAAGAGGCTCTTTAGTTCTTTCTCACTTTCTGCCATAAGGGTAGTGTCATCTGCATATCTGAGGTTATTGATATTTCTCCTGGCAATCTTGATTCCAGCTTGTGCTTCTTCCAGCCCAGCGTAGGGTTGCAAAGTCGGGCAGGACTGAAGCAACTGAGCACAATATATCGTATGATACATTTGTTTCAGCTAATATATTGTGCTCAGTTGCTTCAGTCATGTCTGACTTTGTGACCCTATCGAAGCCCACCAAGCTTATCTATCCATGGGATTCTCCAGGCAAGAATACTGGAGTGGGTTGCCACTTCCTTCTTCAGAGGATCTTCCTGATCCAGGGATCAAACCTAGGTCTCCTGCATTGCATATGGATTCTTTACCTCTGAGCCACTGGGGAAGCCGAACTAATATATTACCATTAACTAAAGTCCATAGTTTTTTTCAGATGTCCTTAGGTTTTTACTTAATTTCCTTTTTTTTTTTTGTTTTGTCCCAGGATCCTATCCAGGATACTACATTATATTTAGCTGTTCTGTATCCTTAGGCTCCTCTTGACTGAGACAGTTTTTCAGACTTTCTGTGCTTTTGATGACCTTGACAATTTTGAGGAATACTGTTCAGATGTGTTACAGAGTGTTCTGCAATTTGGATTTGTCTCTAATCCATTTTGAGTTTGTTTTTCAATATGGTGTGAGAAAATGTTCTAATTTTGTTCCTTTACATGTAGATGTCCAGTTTTTCCAGCATCACTTATTGAAGAGACTGTCTTTCCCTCGTTATATACTCTTTCTCCTTTGTCATGGATTATTTGACCATTTAAGTATGTGTTCATTTGGGGGTTTTCTATTCTGTTCCATTGATATATGTGTCTGTTTTTGTGTCAGTATCATACTACTTTGATTACTGTAAATTTGTAGTGAAGTTTGAGATGAGGGAGCATGATACCCTCAGTTTTATTTCTTCTCCATATTGTTTTGGGTATTTGAGTTCTTTTGAGTTTCCATACAATATTTTAATTCTAGTTCTGTGAAAAATGCCATTATCGTTTTATTAGGGGTTGCATTGAATCTATAGATTGTTTTATCCAGTATTGTCATTTCAGCAATATTAATTCTTCCAATCCATGTGCCTTAGTATATCTTTTGATCTATTTGAGTCATCTTCAGTTTCTTTCATTAGTGTCTTACTGTTTACTGAATGTAAATTTTTACCTTCTTAGGTAGGTTAATTTTAAGGACTTTTTTCTTTTTGATGTGATTACAAATGGGATTATGTACTTAATTTCTTTTTGATAGTTCACTCTTACTATATAGAAATGCAATAGATTTCTTTGTATTAGTTCTGTGTCCTACAGCTTTACTGAATTCACTGATGGTTTCTACTCATTTTTTAATGGTGTCTCTTGAATTTTCTATATATGTATCATGTCATCTGCAAACAGTTCCGATTTTACTTCTTCCTTTCCCGTTTGGATTCCTTTTATTTCTTTTTCTTGTCTGATTACTGTGCCTTGGACTTCCAATATCACGTTGAATAAAAGTGATGAGTTTGAGTATCCATGTCATGTTCCTGATTTTAGAGGAAATGCTTTCAGCCTTTCACCATTGAGCATCAGGTAAGGTGTGGGATTATCATATATTGGCCTTTACTATACTGAGGTATGTTTCCTTTATACCCATTTTGTGGGGAGTTTATATGATAAATGAATGTTGAATTTTGTTAAAAGCTTTTCCTGCGTCTGTGGAGATGATTATGTAATTTTTATTCTTTAATTTGTTAATGTGGTGTTTCACATTGATTGATTTGTAAATATTAAACTGTAC
The DNA here is from genome assembly GCF_003369695.1 of Bos indicus x Bos taurus. Lineage (NCBI taxonomy): Eukaryota > Metazoa > Chordata > Mammalia > Artiodactyla > Bovidae > Bos > Bos indicus x Bos taurus. Next base: position 59,199,333 of record NC_040077.1, read on the forward strand.
TTGCATCCTTGAGACAAATTTCACTTGATCATAGTATACAAACTTTTCATATTTGTTGAATTTGTTTTTCTAATATTTTGTGGAGGACTTTTGTGTCTCTCTTCCTCAGTGATACTGGTCTGTAATTTTACTTCTTTGTGTTCTTTGTCTGATCTTGGACTTTTTGTTTTCTGGCAGCTTTTTTTAAACTAATGCAATTTAGTTCCTGGTGATCAATCTGTTCATATTTTTTTATTTCTTCCTCATTCAATCTTGAGAAATTGTACATTTCTAGGAATTTGTTCATTTCTTGTCAGTTACTTATTTTATCTTTATATTATTGTTCATGCTGTGCTGTGCTTAGTTGCTCAGTCATATCTGACTCTTTGCAACCCCATGGACTGCAGCCCTCCAGGCTCCAGGCTCCATGGGGATCCTCCAGGCAAGAATACTGGAGGGATTGCCATGCCCTTCTCCAGGGGATCTTCCCAACCCTGGGACTGAACCCAGACCTCCTACATTGCAGGCAGATTCTATACCATCTGAGCCACCAGGGAAGCCCATCATTGTTCATAGTAATCTCATGATCTTTTGTGTTTTTGTGGTATCAGTTGTCTTCATTCTCTTTTATTTATTTGTGCCCTCACTTTCTTTTTCTTGATGAGTATGGCTAAAAGTTTATCTATTTTGTTTACCTTATCAGAAAACTATCTCTTAGTTTCACTGATACTCTTCATTGTCTCTATTTCATTTATTTTTGTTCTCATTTTATGATTTCTTTGTTTCTACTAACATTGGGATTTGCTTGTTCTGCTTTTCCTAGTTTCTGGTTGTTGAGTCCGAATCATGGGCCCTCTGGTGGGTGGAGCCATGTGCCGAGGCTCCTAGAGGCTCAGTGGGTTCTGAGGCAGCCAGCCTGCTAGTGGGCAGATGGATCCAGTCCTGGCACTAATAAGCTTTGGAAGATTCCAAAATGATATATACCAACATTAGTGTCCTCATGGCTGAATGAACTCCCCAAAATGGCTGCTGCCGGTGTCTCGTCCTCAGGGTGCACTCCAGTTGCCTCCTGCCTCTCTGAGAGGCTCTCCAAGATCAGCAGGTAGGTCCTACCCAAGTTCCCTTCAAATTACTGCCTCTGCCCTGGCTCTCAGAGTGTGTGAGATTTGGCATGGGTCATTTATGAGTGGAGTCTTATTTCCTATAGCCCTCTGACTCTCCTGAAAATAAGCCTCACTGGCCCTCAAAACCAGATTTTCCAGGGGCTTATCTTCCCAGTACATGAACCTCCAGGCTGGGGAGCCCAATGTGGGCTCAGATCCCTTGAGAGGTTTACAGGAAGAACCTCTGAGATTGTATCAGTAATTATCTTCCCATTGACAGATAACTCACTCTAGGGGTGTGGGTCTTAACAAACTTATATCATTGCCCTTCCTATCTGCCTTTTTGTACTTTCTTCTTTATGCCTTTAGTTGTAGAAGATCTTTTCTGCTAGTCTTCAGGTCTTTCTCATCAATAGTTGCTCTGCAAATAATCGTGGCTTTGGTTTGCCCATGGGAGGAGGTGAGCTCAGGATGTTCCTACTCTGCCATCGTGGTCACTCCTCTACATTACAATATTTCTTTACATTACAATTTGTGCACATTACAGTGCACTTACATGTTTATTTAAAGTCCTGTAGGATGATATTTGGATTTACAATGGAATGAGTGGCTTTTTGACTAATCAGTGAAATGAATTAGTATTCAAATTTTTATTTTACTTGCATTCAAAGTAGATTACGTCTATATAGTGTCATCCTGACTAAAGCAGAGACATTGCTTTGCCAACAAAGGTCCGTCTAGTCTAAGCTATGGTTTTTCCCGTAGTCATGTAGGGATGTGAGAGTTGAACTATAGAGAAAGCTGAGCACCGAAGATTTGATGCTTTTGAACTGTGGTGTTGGAGAAGACTCTTGAGAGAGGCTGCAAGGACATCCAGCTAGTCAATCCTAAAGGAAACCAGTCCTGAAAATTCATTGAAAGGACTGATGCTGAAGCTGAAACACTAATACTTTGGCTACCTGATGCGAAGAACTGACTCATTGGAAAAGGCCCTGATGCTGGGAAAGATTGAAGGCGGGAGGAGAAGGGGATGACAGAGGATGAGATGTTTGGATAGCATCACCAACTCAATGGACATAAGTTTGAGTAAACTCCGGGAGTTGGTGATGGACAGGGAGGCCTGACGTGTTGCAGTCCGTGGGGTTGCAAAGAGTCAGACACGACTGAGCAACTGAACTGATTGACTGACTGACTAATATTTAGGATTCCTGAAGAGCAGCTATTCATTTATTCTAGAGATAGCATTTGAATTCAAATCTACCACTGGGTCACTACCAAAAAAAAAGAAAAAAAAACAATTTGCAAAATATAACCATGGCTTACATATTGTCTTCTTTACAATGAGGAATAATGGGACAGCTGAAAATTGTCTCAGCCTCATGACAAAGTTGAAAGAATTACTTTATGGTTTCTAATTATACTAGCTAGAACAGACATGTGAATTGTCCCTGAAATGTTCTAGTTTTGCAGAGCTTTTGCTTGCATCCTTTAAACACATTTCCATTGTGGTTGAATAGTTAAGTGCACTTCATTTTGCATTTTGTTTCTTGTGATATTTACATGACAATGGCAAAGTAAGATACAATCAGAATAGCGCAGTGATGTCCTAAATATCAGTTGATTTTAAAAGCACAAGTACCATACAACTAAAGAAGGCAATAACATTGGTGATTGATCCCCTTTCAACCCTTTTTTTCTGTTCCTTTATCACTTGACTTTTGGAAATGGCCAAAAGAGGGCATAGACAGATAGAGGGCAGAAAGAGGAAAACTCTGTATCCCTCAGGTTGCCTCGCACCAATTAACAGTAGCTATGCTGTTCATCTACACCAAAAGCTCCTGTTAGGCAGCCCCTCTGTTACAGCTGTAGCTCTCAGGTTCTGGCAACCCCTCGTCAGCTTCCCTTCAAGCCTTGAAGCTATAATAGCTTTGTATTAGCCATTCATGTGCAAGTGTTTGTGTAGATATATGTCTATGCTTCTCTTGGGTATCAAAGAATAGACATGCTCGGTCGTATGGTAATTCTAATGTTTAACATTTTAAGGAACTTTGATAAGAATATTCAATAATAAATTCGGCTACAGGTCTATTGGTGACAATTACTATAGCATCAGTGAGTCTGTAAGATAAAGTTTTATGAAGATCATAAATATTTTGTCTGTAAAATTAATCAAGAGATATTATACTTTTGTGACCGCAGAGTGATTTTTTCAGAGTGATTTTCCTTCATCTGTAAAATAAAGCACAGGAAAGGAGGAATGTGTAAAAGTGGGAAAATGGGTGTTTTAAAAATATTATAATAACCTCTTGGCTTTTCATGTAATTTAGAATGAAACCACACAGGATGAAGGATTTGGTACTTGTCACCCATCCCCCTCTGCCCACCTTTGCTCTATATACTTGATGAAAAGCACCACCACAAACAAAAGAGAAAAAGCAAGACAAGTGAAAACAACTTTTCTACTTGAGGTCAGAAATGAAGAAATGAATGTTTGGCCAGTAAAGAATTACACGTTCAGGCAGTAAATGAGAAATGAATATTTCACTGGGCTATTGTTTAGAACAGTGCATTTTCTATTTGATATTTCTCACACATACAACACACACACACACACACACACACTGACCTGTTTGGTGTTAGATAAAATACTATGCCTACATTGTGACGGCTTCCCTGATAGCTCAGTTGGTAAAAAATCCACCTGTAATGCAGGATACCCTGGTTCAATTCCTGGGTTGGGAAGGTCCTCTGGAGAAGGCATAGGCTACCCACTCCAGTGTTCTGTCCTGGAGGATTCCATGAATTGTATAGTCCATGGGGTGGCAAAGAGTTGGACACAACTGAGCGACTTTTACCTCACATACATAGTGACTAACCTCTTAACAATGATAAAATGATATCAGTTCAGTTCAGTCACTCAGTCGTGTCCGACTCTTTGCGATCCCATGAATCGCAGCACGCCAGGCCTCCCTGTCCATCACCAACTCCCAGAGTTCACTCAAACTCACGTCCATCGAGTCAGTGATGCCATCCAGCCATCTCATCCTCTGTCGTCCCCTTCTCCTCCTGCTCCCAATCTGTCCCAGCATCAGAGTCTTTTCCAATGAGTCAACTCTTCGCATGAGGTGGCCCAAGTACTGGAGTTTCAGCTTTAGCATCATTCCTTCCAAAGAAATCCCAGGGTCAATCTCCTTCAGAATGGACTGGTTGGAAATTTTAAATGATCTGAGCCAGGGCACCAATGTCCACAGTAGCTGAACTGCTTCATCAAATGGTGTGTTTAGTTATTGCTGTGTAGTCTTATCGTAGGAAGAATATAAAAATAAGCTCTATGCTGAAACCACATCTAGGAACAATTTATTTAGTGCTTATTAACATTATTTTAGCCTTCCCTGGTGGCTCAGCAGTAAAGAATCCACCTGCCAATGCAGGAGACATGAGTTCAATCCCTGGGTCAGGAAGATCCCCTGGAGAAGAAAATGGCAACCCACTCCAGTATTCTTCCTGAGAAATCCTATGGACAGAGGAGTCTGGTAGGCTACTAGTCCATGGGATCTCAAAGAGTTAGACACAACTTAGTGACTAAAGAACAACATTGTTTTGGGAATTGCTGGGCTCAGAGGATATTCTTATAAAACTTGAATTTGGTATAAAATGAACCCGTAGTGTTTTCTTATTGTTAAATGGAAACTTATTACTGGAAACCAGCTTGTTCTCTGGTTTTTAATACTGTTTCCATTCGTGGCCCTCCTGCTCTCCATGCGTCCCCTATTCAAACACTTGAAGTTGTCCTTGTCCTCATCTTTCTTCTAGAATTGAATTTAGTGATTTACCTTGCATCTTTTCCTCCCCTTTATTTCTCCTGGAGCCACCCTTTGCCTGGACTTTTGTAAAGTTCTTTTAATAAATAAGTCATATTCATCATGAATGTGTCCACACTTGAAGGAAGAGAGTGTGTACACTCTAGAGCCACTGGATTCAAAACATGGTTTTGTCACTTATCATCTTCATGAAGTAAGAAACTTATCTTCTCTAAACTGCTGTTTCCACTTTCATGAAGCTGAGATAACCATGATTTCTACTGCAAAGGGTTGTATGAAAGATAAATGAGATAAAAAATATAAAATACTTCACTCAGTGTCTGATACATAGCAAGCACTAACAATGTTATGAATAGTTATTTTGTATTTTATCTGTTAAAATTTAAATATTATATTTAATCCAACATTCTTGACACATAAACTAAAAGTTATTGTTATATCTTTCAAATATTTTTAACAGCAAACTGCTTCTAGATTTTTAATGACAAATCAATGGTTCCTAGCATTTTTTAAAACCACTTATAATCTATACCCTCCTTGCAATGTAAAAAATCATAGATTTCTATAATGACTTGTTACACATCCACCTACTGAGAAATCCTAATCCTAATTTTTTGAATTGCCTGGATAATAGAACTAAGATGTCTTATCTATTTTCCTATCTGGTTTCTACCTGCTTTTGATACCCTGTTATTTATTTTTTATTTTCCCTTAAACAAATATTTATTAAGAATCTATTAGGTGTTAAGTACTGTTTCAATCTCTGAAACAGGAGACTTCCACAGTAAAAACAACAGCAATGCCCTGTTCTTACAGAGCTTACATTTTAGAGGTAGGAGAGGGAGAATTAAACACCAGGGGCACCAGCACAGGTTTGGTGGTGGTCTGTGCAAAGACTATAATTAGAGAAAGGGGCCATGGACATGAGCTTTGACAAACTCTAGGAGACAACAAGGGACAGGGAGGCCTGGTGTGCTACAGTCTACGGGGTCAAAAAGCGTAGGACAAACTTAGCAACTAAACAACAGCAACAACCAGAGAAAGGAGAATAAAGACCAAAGAGGGTGGGTGCTATTTCATACAGAGTGGTCAGAGTTTGTGGACTTCCCTAGTGGCTCAGATGGTAAAGCATCTGCCTACAATGCGGGAGACCCTCAGTCCCTGGGTCGGGAAGATCTCCTGGAGAAGGAAATGGCAACCCACTCCAGTACTCTTGCCTGGAAAATCCAGGTCAGAGTTCTCTGATACCTTGTTATTTCTGTATAAGAATGAATTATGCATTCCAGCAAAATTCATCTGTTTATTCTATGCAAGTATACTGTATGCTGCATATTCCTATCCTTTCTTTTTTATATAAATTAATGCTTGAGTTCACAATTCCATTTTCAATTCTTACTTTAAGTCTGAAGTTTTGTGGTCCTTAGTTTCTGCATAATAGTTTGTTTTTTCACATTTATGACTTGCTATGTAGTATTTTTGTTCATCTTTTCTACAAACATGACAAAACTCTCAACAAATTCAGGCACCAGATGTAGTTTGCTATTATCAGTAAGTAGAAAATAAATAAGATTGTTGTTGTTGTTCAGTTTCTAAGCCATGTCCAACACTTTGAAACACCATGGACTGTAGCGTGCCAGGCTTTTCTGTCCTTTATTATCTCCTGGAGTTTGCTCAGATTCATGTCCATTGAGTCAGTGATGCCTCATATTCTAACTGTCTCATACTCTGTCCCCCTCTTTTCCTCCTGCCCTCAATCTTTCCCAGCATCAGAATCTTCCTGTGAGTTGGCTCTTCACATCAGGTGGCCAAAGAATGGGAGCTTCAGCTTTAGCATCAGTCCTTCCAGTGAATAGTCAAGGTTGATTTCCTTTAGGATTGAATGGTTTGATCTCCTTGCAGTCCAAGGGACTCTCAAGAGTCTTCTCCAGTACCACAGTTTGAAAGCATCAATTCTTCAGCACTCAGCCTTCTTTATGGTCCAACTCTCACATCCATACATGATTACTAAAAAAAAAACATACAGACCTTTGTTGGCAAAGCAATGTCCTCCTTGTTAATATTTTATCTAGGTTTGTCATAGCTTTCTTTTCAAGGAGAAAGCATGTTTTAATTTCATGGCTGCAGTCACTGTCTGCAGTGCTTTTGGAACTCAAGAAAATAACATCTGTCATGGCTTCCACTTTTCCCCCATCTATTTGTCATTTGCCTACTTAGGCTTCCCTTGTGGCTCAGCTGGTAAAGCATCCGCCTGCAATGAGGGAGAGCTGGGTTTGATCCCTGGGTTGGGAAGATCCCCTGGGGAAGGGAAAGGCTACCTACTCCAGTATTCTGTCCTGGAGGATTCCATGGACTGTATAGTCCATGGGGTCACAGAGAGTTGGACATGACTGAGTGACTTTCACTTCACTTCATTTGTCATGAAGTGATGTGACTAGATGCCATGATCTTTATTTCTTGAATGCTGAGTTTTGAGCCAACATTTTTACTCTCCTCTTTCACTTTCATCAAAAGGCTGTTAGTTCCTCTTCACTTTCTGCCATTAGAGTGGTATCATCTACGTATCTGAAGTTGTTGATATTTCTCCTGGCAATCTTGATTCCAGCTTGTAATTCATGAAGCCTGACATTTTCCATGATGTACTCTGCATAGAAGTTAAATAAACAGGGTGACAGTATACAGCCTTGTCATATCCCTTTCCCAATTTTGAACCCATCCATTGTTCCATGTCTGGTTCTAACTGTTGCTTCTTGACCTGCATACTGGTTTTGCATGAGACAGGAAAGGTGATCTGATACTCCCATCTCTTGAAGAATTTTCCACAGTTTGTTGTGATCCACAAAATCAAAGGCTTTAGTGTATTCAATGAAGCAGAAATAGATGTTTTTTCTGGAATTCTCTTGCTTTCTTCATGATCCAATGAATGTTGGTGATTTGATCTCTGGTTCCTCTGCCTCTTCAAAACCTAGCTTGTACATCTGGAAGTTCTTAGTTCATGTACTGCTAAAGCCTAGATTGAAGGATTTTAAGCATAATCTTACAAGCATGTGAAATGATTCTAATTATACAGTAGTCTGAATGTCCTATGGCATTGACCTTTTTTCCAGTTCTGTGGCCCACTGCTGAGTTTTTCAAATTTGCTGGCATGTTGAGTGCAGCACTTTAACAGCATCATCTTTTGGGATTTTAAATAGCTCAGCTGGAATTCTGTCATAGTCACTACTTTTTTTTTTTTTTTTTTTTTAGTAAGGCTTCCTAAAGCCCACTTCAGGCTCTAGGATGTCTGGCTCTGGATGAGTGACCACACTATTGTGGTTATCCAGGTTATTAAGAGCTTTCTTGTAGTGAAGGAAATGCAAGCAATTTTGGTTTGGTTTCTGGGTCAGGAAGATCTCCTGGTGGAGGAATGTCAACCATTCCCAGTATTCTTGTCTTGGAAACCCCATGGATAGAGGAACCTGTTGTGCTACAGTCCATGGGGTCACAAAGAGTTGGACAGGATTGAGCAAATAACCATACACACAAGACCTTTCTTGTATAGTTTTTCTATGTACTCTTGCCACCTCTGCTTAATCTCTTCTGTTTCTGTTAGGTCCTTACTGTTTCTGTCCTTTATCATGCCCAGATCAGATCAGATCAGTCGCTCAGTCATGTCTGACTCTTTGCGACCCCATGAATCGCAGCACGCCAGGCCTCCCTGTCCATCACCAACTCCCGGAGTTCACTCAGACTCACGTCCATCGAGTCAGTGATGCCATCCAGCCATCTCATCCTCTGTCATCCCCTTCTCCTCATGCCCCCAATCCCTCCCAGCATCAGTCTTTTCCAATGAGTCAACTCTTCGCATGAGGTGGCCAAAGTACTGGAGTTTCAGCTTTAGCATCATTCCTTCCAAAGAAATCCCAGGGCTGATCTCCTTCAGAATGGATTGGTTGGATCTCCTTGCAGTCCAAGGGACTCTCAAGAGTCTTCTTCAACACCACAGTTCAAAAGCATCAATTCTTTGGCGCTCAGCCTTCTTCACAGTCCAACTCTCACATCCATACATGACCACAGGAAAAACCATAGCCTTGACTAGACAAACCTTTGTTGGCAAAGTAATGTCTCTGCTTTTGAATATGCTATCTAGATTGTGTTGGGAGCCAGTGTGAGGCACTTCGCCCATGGCAAAGGTCATGAGGAAGGAGGCTCGACATACGCAAAGGCGGGATCGAGCCTCAGGAGTCCCCCTGGAAATTCTCGAGCATCTACCCCTAAAACCAGAGTCTGCCTACTTTACTACTTTGCGCTCTCACCTACACCTCTGACTTTATGGGGGGCTGTCCCCCACCACCTCTTTTGGAGATGGAGTTAACTTAGAGCTCCAGTTAATAATAATTCCTGGGCGTGATAGGAGTGTTTCAACCTACAAATTCCTCTGAAGGTTCTCTAGCCTGCCTGACAGGCTTGTCCGGCCACATGTGATTGCTCACAGCCTCCCAACCGTGAGAGGCACGAGATGCTTTAAACCTTCTAAAAACAGGTTCCTTAGAAAAGTTAGAAAACCATTAGTATAAGTATAGTGGGCTCATTAGAAATTGTATTGGTGAAGGGTTTTTCATTTGTTGAGTCAATGTTTGTTGCTAAGTCTCCACATCCCCTGCCCTTACACACATTAATGAATATATAGAAGAAATAAGTATTAAACTTTGATATTAATCACGTTAGACCTTAGGCTAAGTAAATTCTTTCCTTAATTAAAACCCACTACACCCTCACCCTATAGGAATGTAACTTTATCTGGTACCTTTGGAAGGTGGTGTCTGTTTCAAAAATAATCACCCCTGGAGAAATAAGTGTCCTGGTTGACTGACTGCTGTCACAAGGAGAGGGTCATAAATTGTCAGCAGGCCCCCTGGCCAGAAGATGATGTAACACCCCTAAGACCTCTGTATACATTTGTATGAAGCACCTGACTTTGATAAAAGTCAGGACTGCTGACCCTGGGTGACTTTTGCATAACATCTCAGTGTATAAAAGTAGACCATGGAAAATAAAGAATTGGGATCAGTTCCTCGAAATACTGGTCTCCCCATGTCATTCTCTCTCTCAAACTCTGGCTGAGTTTCCATCTGGAGCGCGGAGCCCGCCATGCTTACTAATTATGCCTGGGCTTCTAAGATCCGACCGGGGAGGCCTCAGTGTCTCCTCTCCTTCAGGAGAACGGAAGGATGCCTGCGGCCTATGTAAGTGGTGCAAACTTCTTGTCTTGAAGTTTTATTGGTCTCCCGCGTAAACGAAGCTACTCAGCCTCTTTTCTCCACTGAATTTTCCTACTGAGCTATCCTCATTCTATTACTCTTTATATCTCTAATTAATATGTAATTAAAGCTATTGTATCCTGATCCTCGCCTAAGCTGTATCCCCTTTGAATACCCTGGATCAGCCGGGGCTGGACCCCGGCAAGGTTGGTCATAACTTTCCTTCCCAGGAGTAAGCGTCTTTTAATTTCATGGCTGCAGACACCATCTGCAGTGATTAACGAGCCCAAAAAAACAAAGTCTGACACTGTTTCCACTGTTTCCCCATCTATTTCCCATGAAGGGATGGGACCGGATGTCATGATCTTCGTTTTCTGAATGTTGAGCTTTAAGCCAACTTTTTCACTCTCCACTTTCACCTTCATCAAGAGGCTTTTTAGTTCCTCTTCAATTTCTGCCATAAGCGTGGTGTCATCTGCATATCTGAGGTTATTGATATTTCTCCCGGCAATCTTGATTCCAGCTTGTGTTTCTTCCAGTCCAGTGTTTCTCATGATGTACTCTGCATATAAGTTAAATAAGCAGGGTGATAATATACAGCCTTGACGTACTCCTTTTCCTATTTGGAACCAGTCTGTTGTTCCATGTCCAGTTCTAACTGTTGCTTCCTGACCTGCATACAAATTTCTCAAGAGGCAGATCAAGTGGTCTGGTATTCCCATCTCTTTCAGAATTTCCCACAGTTTATTGTGATCCACACAGTCAAAGGCTTTGGCATAGTCAATAAAGCAGAAATAGATGTTTTTCAGGAACTCTCTTGCTTTTTTGATGATCCAGCAGATGTTGGCAATTTGATCTCTGGTTCCTCTGCCTTTTCTAAAACCAGCTTGAACATCAGGAAGTTCATGGTTCACATATTGCTGAAGCCTGGCTTGGAGAATTTTGAGCATTACTTTACTAGCGTGTGAGATGAGTGCAATTATGTGGTAGTTTGAGCATTCTTTGGCATTGCCTTTCTTTGGGATTGGAATGAAAATGGAACTTTTCCAGTCTTGTGGCCACTGTTGAGTTTTCCAAATTTGCTGGCATATTGAGTGCAGCACTTTCACAGCATCATCTTTCAGGATTTGGAATAGCTCAACTGGAATTTTATCACCTCCACTAGCTTTGTTCGTGGTGATGCTTTCTAAGGCCCACTTGACTTCACATTCCAGGATGTCTGCCTCTAGGTCTGTGATCACACCATCGTGATTATCAGGGTCATGAAGATCTTTTTTGTACAGTTCTTCTGTGTATTCTTGCCATCTCTTTTAATATCTTCTGCTTCTGTTAGGTCCGTACCATTTCTGTCCTTTATCAAGCCCATCTTTGCATGAAATGTTCCTTTGGTATCTCTGATTTTCTTGAAGAGATCTCTAGTCTTTCCCATTCTGTTGTTTTCCTCTATTTCTTTGCATTGATCACTGAGGAAGGCTTTCTTATCTCTTCTTGCTATTCTTTGGAACTCTGCATTCAGATGTTTATATCTTTCCTTTTCTCCTTTGCTTTTCACTTCTCTTCTTTTCACAGCTATTTGTAAGGCCTCCCCAGACAGCCATTTTGATCTTTTGCATTTCTTTTCCATGGAGATGATCTTGATCCCTGTCTCCTGTACAATGTCATGAACCTCATTCCATAGTTCATCAGGCACTCTATCTATCAGATCTAGGCCCTTAAATCTATTTCTCACTTCCACTGTATAATCATAAGGGATTTGATTTAGGCCATACCTCAATGGTCTACTGGTTTTCCCTACTTTCTTCAATTTAAGTCTGAATTTGGCAATAAGGAGTTCATGGTCTGAGCCACAGTCAGCTCCTGGTCTTGTTTTTGCTGACTGTATAGAGCTTCTCCATCTTTGGCTGCAAAGAATATAATCAATCTGATTTCGGTGTTGACCATCTGGTGATGTCCATGTATAGAGTCTTCTCTTGTGTTGTTGGAAGAGGGTGTTTTCTATGACCAGTGCATTTTCTTGACAAAACTCTATTAGTCTTTGCCCTGCTTCATTCTGTATTCGAAGGCCAAATTTGCCTGTTACTCCAGGTGTTTCTTGACTTCTTACTTTTGCATTCCAGTCCCCTATAATGAAAAGGACATCTTTTTTGAGTGCTAGTTCTAAAAGTTCTTGTAGATCTTCATAGAACCGTTCAACTTCAGCTTCTTCAGCATTACTGGTTGGGGCATAGACTTGGATTACTGTGATATTGAATTGTTTGCCTTGGAAACGAACAGAGATCATTCTGTCGTTTTTGAGATTGCATCTGAGTACTGCATTTCGGACTCTTTTGTTGACCATGATGGCTACTCCATTTCTTCTGAGGGATTCCTGTCCGCAGTAGTAGATATAATGGTCATCTGAGTTAAATTCACCCATTCCAGTCCATTTCAGTTCGCTGATTCCTAGAATGTTGACATTCACTCTTGCCATCTCTTGTTTGACCACTTCCAATTTGCCTTGATTCATGGACCTGACATTCCAGGTTCCTATGCAATATTGCTCTTTACAGCATCTTCTATCACCAGTCAGATCCACAGCTGGGTATTGTTTTTGCTTTGGCTCCATCCCTTCATTCTTTCTGGAGTTATTTCTCCACTAATCTCCAGTAGCATATTGGGCACCTACTGACCTGGGGAGTTTCTCTTTCAGTATCCTATCATTTTGCCTTTTCATACTGTTCATAGGGTTCTCAAGGCAAGAATACTGTAGTGGTTTGCCATTCCCTTCTCCAGTGGGCCACATTCTGTCAGATCTCTCCACCATGACCCGCCTATCTTGGGTTGCCCCACAGGCATGGCTTATTTTCATTAAGTTAGACAAAGCTGTGGTCCTAGTGTGATTAGATTGACTAGTTTTCTGTGAGTATGGTTTCAGTGTGTCTGCCCTCTGATGCCCCCTTGCAACACCTACCATCTTACTTGGGTTTTTCTTACCTTGGGCGTGGGGTATCTCTTCACGGCTGCTCCAGCAAAGCGCAGCCAATGCTCCTTACCTTGGATGAGGGGTATCTCCTCACCCTCGCCCTTCCTGACCTTCAACGTGGGATAGCTCCTCTAGGCCCTTCTGTGCCTCCAGCCACTGCGTGGGGTAGCTCCTCCCACCTGCCGCCCCTGGCCTCGGGCTTAAGGGCCAGGGGCAGCGACGAGAGGAGTTATCATGCCCATCCTTGCATAAAATATTCCCTGATATCTCTAATTTTCTTCAAGAGTCTAGTCTTTCCTATTCTATTGTTTTCCTCTATTTCTTTGCATTGTTCACTTAAGAAGGCCTTCTTATCTCACTTACTATTCCCTGGAACTGTACATTCAGTTGGGTGTATCTTTCCCTTTCTCCCTTACCTTTCGCTTCTCATTAAGAAAATTGGAACCTCCTCAGACAACCACTTTGCCTTCTTGCATTCTTTTTCTTTGGAATGATTTTGGTTATTGCCTCCTGTACAGTGTTTCAAACCTCCAACCATAGTTCTTCAGACACTCTGTCTACCAGTTCTAATCCCTTAAATCTATTCATTACCTCCTCTGTATAATCATGAGGGATTTGATTTAGGTCATACTTGAACAGTCTAGTAGTTTTTCCTATTTTCTTCAATTGAAGCCTGAATTTTACAATAAGGAGCTGATGATCTGAGTGAGGCCAAGCCAGCTCCATGTCTTGTTTTTCTTGACTACCTAAAACTTCTCCATCTTTGGTTATAAAGAACATAACCTGTATTTCTGTATTGACCATCTGGTGATGTCCATGTGTAGAGATGTCTTTTGTGTTGTTGTAAAAGGATGTTGTTATGAACAGTGCATTCTCTTGGCAAAACTTTGTTAGCCTTTGTCCTGCTTCATTTTGTACTCCAAGGCCAAACTTGTCTGTTACTTCAGGTATTTCTTGACTCCTACTTTTGCATTCCAGTTCCCTATGATGAAATGGACATCTTTGTGAGTGAGTGTGTGTGTGTATGTGTATGTGTTTGTGTGTTAGTTCTAGAAGGTCTTATAGCTTTTCATAGAACCAGTCAACTTCAGCTTATTTGTCATCAGTGGTTAGGACATAGACTTGGATTACTGTGATGTTGAATGGTTTGCTTTGGAAGTGAACTGAGATCATTCTGTTGCTTTAGAGGTTACACCCAAGTGCTTCATTTCAGAATCTTGTTGACTCTGAGGGCTACTTCATTTCTTCTAATGGATTCCTGCCCACAGTAGAGGATATAATGGTCATCTGAATTAAATTCTCTCATAATAAATAAAGAGAGGAAGTCTGTTTGTAACAAAGCATTTAAAAATACATCCTAGAACTTCTGTGTCAGATGGCTTAGGCTTCAACTGCCAATTTAGGAGGTGCAGGTTAGATTCCTTCGAGGGATCTAAGACCCCACATGCCTTGTGGCTAAAAAACTAAAACACAAGCAATATTGTAACAAATTCAATAAAGACTTTAAAAAAATTGTTCACATTAAAAAAAGATAAACAAAAATACACCCCTTAGATGCAGCCAATCTAGTTGGAAAAATCTGGAATGAACAATAACACAAAATGCAGAAACAGTGTTATATATACTGACGTTCATGATGGATTTGTTTATAATTGCAAAAATTTCAAAATCACCTAAATGTCTAGCTATAATTAGGTCATTAAAAACATCAAAGCCTATTCATTTGGTGAAGAAATATAAATATGTATGTAGTTAAACATTAGGTTGTAGCCTGTCTGAAAAATATAGGGAAATTGTTTTTACCATTTATTGAGTATTTATTCTATGCCACAGTTAAGAGGTTGCTGCTGCTGCTGCTGCTAAGTCGCTTCAGTCGTGTCCAACTCTGTGCAACCCCGTAGATGGCACCCCAGGCTCCCCCATCCCTGGGATTCTCCAGGCAAGAACACTGGAGTGCATTGCCATTTCCTTCTCCAATGCATGAAAATGAAAAGTGAAAGTGAAGTCACTCAATCGTGTCCGACTCTTCACGACCCCATGGACTGCAGCCTACCAGGCTCCTCCATCCATGGGATTTTCCAGGCAAGAGTACTGGAGTGGGGTGCCATTGCCTTCTCCACACATCCATTAATTTCATTCTTCCCATATCACTTGATGAAGTTGGCATTATTACTACTATTACCATTAATACTATTCTTTTGCTATTTACCTACTCAGAGCACTTCACCACTACATTTGTAAATACTCTGAGAAAGCTTTCTGGTAGTATTGATAATAATCACAGGACCTGTCTATTAAACAAAATATGGAAAAGTAGAGCTCTATCACTATTTGACATTTTGATCATTTTTGGAGGAACTGATATCCATGGGTCTAGGCTGTTATAGTCATAGACAGAAGTAAGGTTGAGCTCCCATTTCATTGCCAAGATAGGTGACCTGGAGTCATTATCTTGTTATGGGTTCTGGCTTCTCTAAGGGTAGTCATCCATTTGCGGTCAGATGATTTTCATGATGTTTAAAAACTAAAACAGCATGCATACTGACCAATCAGAGCAATGCCACAGCCCATCATAATGTATACCTGCACAAGTAAGCAATAAAGCTATGTTTGTGCTTAATGGGTGATCTGCCCTGGTGATCTGAAATTAGAGAGCTACTTGTGCTGTCCTGTGCCATTTCAGTCACACTTCACCAACAAACCCTAAACTATTAGACTCACAGGAATCAACTTGTGCTTTCATGGATGGCTGAGCAAAGTTTTAATGAGAGGTCCTTCTAACACCTTGAAAGAAGTTTCCTCATGAAATGGCAATAAGCAAGATAAGTAGAGTTTCCAACAAGTTATACTGGGAAATCTGTACAGAGTTCTTAATGAAGTGGCAAGGATAATTACAGACTTCTAATTAACTACATAATTGCTATGAATTAGTAAATCTCCCAGCTTGGATTGCTTTTTACTGTTTTGTGGTTGGAAAAATACATTCTCTTCAATTTTCTTCTTCTTATTCTTTCAGTGTAATTAAGTATTTTTTTGAACCACTGACCTTTTTTAAGAGACATTTAATTATTGTTAATCCGTAGCTCTTATTTTTAATCATCCAAAAATTTAATGGCTTTAACAGTGGTGAGCACCTTAGCTTAGAACTGGGTCTATGTGTATTATAGAACATTGAGCCACACAAACTTGGGACTAATATAGCCTATTTCTTAAGTAGACAAGTAGCCATCCCAAACATTGATTACTAGGAAAAAGAAAACATTAGCTAATATTTTATGATACATTCTGGGCCTTGTTTTGTGTGAATGCATTTCTTTTCATCATCACCTTTTCATTATAGGAGAAAGAAGTGCTTGTGATGAGACATTGAATTTCACCTTTAATTCAGGCCAGTGAAAGGGAATACATTAAGAATCTACTTCAAAACAATTCTTCCCACTTACTGAACTTATTCACAAAAGTTTGACACAAATACCTATTGACCTTTCCTGCTGATTTTAGAAATAAAGAATCACAGAGTAGAAATGAGATTTCAATTCAATGTATTGCTAGAGAAGACAAAGAAAGTGTGTCATAATTACTATCTGGCATATAATATAACTTATTACACAGTTATCCTTTCTTCATCTTGTAGGTGGGATAAAACATTCTATTGACTTCCACTTTCTCCCACTGGTTACTCTTAATAATTATTGCAGTCATCTGCTCATCTATTCTTTTGTTATTTTATTCATTGAAAAATTATTTTTATTATTTTAAAATTTTATTATTTTTAAGTAAGTAAATAATTTAAAATAAATAAAATATACTTATGTTGTCATCTTTATTATTTATTTATTTTATTTAATAATCCCACTATCACCTGGATCATTGCTTGTCCAAAGGGGAAGATGATAGTCTTGGCCCACTGTGAATGCTCTCAATGAAAATCTACCCTATAACAATCGAAATGAGACTGACCCCTCTCAGACTCACTGTCTATATTGTAGTAGGGAGGATATAAGAGGAGACTGAAGTTGAGGAGGGAACAAAGATAAATTGCATCTGAGGAGTCTGATCAGTTAAGTAAAAAATAAGAAACTCCATTAAATAAGCTTAAGACTCATTAGTTTGTTGGTTTATGTTTTAGCTGCTGTGTTCTTAGACAACATAGAGGAAATCAAAGGGTTAAAGTTGTAAAAGCAATATCAACATTCATCTCTGCTCTCAGTGTGAACTTAGAAAAGTCTTTTGACTTCTTTAGACCTCAGTTTCATCAGTGATTAATTCTACCCACCTGGTATGTGGTTAATAAGTAATGCACATATATAGTTGTTGTTCAGTCACTAGGTCATGTCCGACTCTTTGCAATCCCATGGGCTGCAGAACACCAGGCTCCCCCGTCCTTTACTGTTTCCTGGAATACACTCAAATTCATGTTCATTGAGTCAGCAATGCAATCTAACCATCTCATCCCCTACCGTCCCCTTCTCCTTTTGCCTTCAATCTTTCCCAGCATCAGGGTCTTTTCCAATGAGTCGGCTCTTTGCATCAGGTGGCCGAAGTATTGGAGTTTTAGCATCTATCCTTCCAATGAATATTCAGGATTGATTTTCTTTAGGATTGACTGTTTTGATGTCCTTGCCGTCCAATGAATTCTCAAGAGTCTTTTCAAGCACCAGAATTCAAAAACATCAATTCTAAATGCATATGTATTTAGTAGAGTGTTTACCACTTGTAAGGTACTAAATAGATATTATCAGACAGTCTAATCCAAGTTCTGAAATGGACTAACTGCTTCTTTCCAAAAGCCACACTCTATACAACTTCAGTTTTCAAAAAATTCCCAGTGAAGCAGAGAGGAACAAAATATGATGGACTTTGGGTGAACCCTTTCCAGCATGCCTCTAGCAGGGCCCACTGCCTCTCAGTCTGCTGCCGTGTGGCCTTAGCTACCACCCACTGGACCAAGCTGGCAGTCTTGTGACACTGAATTAGTATGCTGCCTGGGCCTTTACATGAAGCTGAGGGTTGATGACTTCTCAAATATAAAGCTCCGTGATTTTCTCTGAGGGAGGTGCTTAGCATATTTGCAACAGCATCATGGGATGGTCTTTCCAAAGTACAGCTGCCAAAGAGACACTGATGTATAGAACAGTCTTATGGACTCTGTGGGAGAGGGAGAGGGTGGGAAGATTTGGGAGAATGGCATTGAAACATGTAAAATATCATGTATGAAACGAGATGCCAGTCCAGGTTCGATGCACGATACTGGATGCTTGGGGCTAGTGCACTGGGACGACCCAGAGGGATGGTATGGGGAGGGAGGAGGGAGGAGGGTTCAGGATGGGGAACACATGTATACCTGTGGTGGATTCATTTTGATATTTGGCAAAACTAATACAATTATGTAAAGTTTAAAAATAAAATTAAAAAAAAAAAAACAAAAACAAAGTATAGCTGCCTCCACAGTCTGCAGGAGCCTCATTACCCAAGTTATGACCACCTCCTCCGCAAGTCGGGCTCAGCCTCAGCTGAGACAGAGCTCTGTGGTATGCCAAGCTGTATTTAAGAATCTCATCTGACATCCTTGGGCTTTAACATTGTGTGCTGAGTCACTTCAGTCATGTCCAACTCTTTGCAACCCTAAGCTTATGCTTTCCTTGTTCCCCAAGTATCCAGTGCAGTGGTTAGTTAGGTGTTTAGTTAACCTCCCTTTGAAGACTAAATGGAAAAAAATCCTCATTCTCAGAAATTGTTCCTTTGGGCAATCTGAAATCATCACGTAGTGTCCTGTGCTCTGCTGAGCCTAGTGTCTGAGTCGTGTGGACTTAGAACCCATGCATTGTAGCTCGCCAGGCTCCTCTCTCCACGGGATTTCCCAGGCAAGAATACTGGAGCACGTTGCCATTTTCTTCTCCAGCGGATCTTCTCAACCAGGGATCAAGCCTGCATCTCCTGCATTGGCAGGTGGATTCTTTGCCATTGAGACCTTTGAAGATTCTTTTATTTAAGCCTTACAATCATACTATGAAGAAGATATAATTTCCATTTTAAGGATTAAGAAACTGAACTTAAAAATGCTAAGTGAAATATTAATACTAAGTAAGGTACTCACATTTTCACATCTGGGGATGAATCTTAAACTTCAGTCTATCTGAACCTGTGCTCTTATCTACTATTAAATGTGACTTGGACAAAGTGATGCAGTGGCTACAATTCCATGAGCCCAGTGCAGGGTCCCTGGGTTGGATCTCTGGTTAGGAAACTAGATCCCAGATGCCACAACTGAGAGTTCACATGAGCAGCTAAAGACCCCAGATCTGGTGTAGCCAATAAGTAATTTTTTATTTTAAAGTGAAGGTAGAGTTTCAGGGTGAATGTGTCCTCATGCATGCTTATAAGGGTCCTTGCGCTTTATGAATGTGAGGAGGGGGTGGGAGGAGAAAGAAAGAACTCTGTGTATTACCCATTATGAAACATTTCACTCAAGATTTCTCTTTTGGATGTTGAGGCATAACAATCCACCCCCCACCCTCCTTGCCACACTCCTACTCCCCTCCTTCCCATCCCATGAATGCCAAGACGCCATACCTTGATTCCTGGAATCTGAGAATACAGTACATTATATGGCAAAGGAGAATTAAAGTAGCAGATGGAATTCAGGTTGCTTAGTCAGTTGCTCTTGAGATGGGGATATTGGCTGTTATCTTGGAGTATTGCAGTGGGTACAATGTAATCCTTTAGAGTGGAAGAGGAAGACAAAACAGAACCAGAGAGGTGGAAGTGTGACTAGGCCTGGGCCCCATGTTGCTGGTTTTATAGGTAGAAAAAGAGACCCAAGCCTGCATATAGTCTCTGCTGCTGCTGCTAAGTCACTTCAGTCGTGTCCAAATCTGTGCAACCCCATAGACGGCAGCCCACCAGGCTCCCCTGTCCCTGGGATTCTCCAGGCAAGAACACTGGAGTGGGTTGCCATTTCCTTCTCCAATGCGTGAAAGTGAAAAGTGAAAGTGAAGTCGCTCAGTCGTGTCCGACTCAGCAATCCCATGGACTGAAGCCCACCAGGCTCCTCCGTCTGTGGGGTTTCCAGGCAAGAGTGGGGTGCCATTGCCTTCTCTGGCATATAGTCTCTAGAACCTGGAATAAAAGTTTAGGGGTTGGATTCTCCCCTGAGCCTGCAGAAGGTATATAGGCCCACTCACATTTTGGTTTAGCCTGTTGACATCCATTTCGGATTGCTGACCCCCTGAACTGTAAGATAATAAATATGGATTGTTTTGCACCAGTAAATGTGTGGTAATTTGTTACAGCAGCAACAGGAGACTAATGCTAATACTAATGGGCATCTTAAGAGCCTCAGAATATATACTTTATAGTGGGAGTGGTCAGAGCTGGACCTTTCCGTCTATATTTACACAAAGGCATTCATCATTGCATTACTTAATGTCGAGGAGGAAGAAATCCTCTGTCTTTCTTGGTTCCTCTGCCTGGTCCAAGAATTAATGTGAGACAGATTAACTGGACAAAATGAAACCAAAGTCTAATAACATGTATACATGAGAGAGACCCGGAAAAGCTGAGTAACTCTCTCAAATGACTGAAACCCCCACCTTAAATGTCATCTTCAGCTAAAGACAAAAAAAGGGTGTTGAGGGTAGTGGTTTGGGCCTTTAGAGGGGAAGAAGGCGACTCATATAGAGACGGAAAAGCAGAAAAGTGAGATCAACAAATGTTTGCTAGGTCAGGCAGAGACAATGGGACACAGAGAGGAATTTTAACAAACAAGCTTTGCTAGTTTTCTTCTGGTCTACTCACTGAGTTCATACTATAATCATGGTGATATCTCCATTCCTGGAACATGAAGGTCCTTTATCTACATTCATACAGGGAGTTAGGGGGAAGGTCAGCGTTTTCATCCTGAGTCTTTTGGGCATTTATTGTTTTCAGCTCAAAATAATCAGCATGGCAAAGAGACATTTTGCCGTGGCAAATTTTGTTCCCCTACAGCTCAAGGATTGTCTTACTCCAGCAGCCAACTCACATCCCTGTGCCCTGGGCACCACTTGTATGAGAATCAGCTCTGCCATGGGCTTAGTATAGAAGTTGTTTTTGATGGATAGAAATTGTGTCTTCATGCATGAAAAATGATTAAAAGCAAATCTGTTAGTCATTTTTGTCTGCACTCCTCCCTAAAATTGTTGTCAAATTAGTGTCAGTTCAGCTCAGTTCCATCGCTCAGTCGTGTCCTACTGTTTGCGACCCCATGGACTCCAGCATGCAAGCCCTCCCTGTCCTTCACCATCTCCCAGAGTTTGCTCAAACTCATGTCCATTCAGTCAGTGATGCTGTCCAACCATCTCATCCCCTATCACCCCCTTTTGCCTTCGGTCTTTCCCGGCCTCAGGGTCTTTTCCAGTGAGTCGGTTCCTCGCATCAGGTGGCCAAAATATTGGAGCTTCAACTTCAGCAACAGTCCTTCCAGTGAATATTCCGGACTGATTTCGTTTAGGTTTTCTGCCATTAATTATTTTCCCACTAGATGGCAGTATAGTGTAAGCAAAAAGAAAATTGGGCTCCTTACCTTTGGTTTCTCTTACTTGTGGAAGCGGAGATGCTTAACTGCTATTTCAGAAGAGGAAAATCAGCCGGATCAAGGCAGTCAGCGTCAGAGGGGTAGATAGGGCTTATCTAGACTGATTCCAGGGCAGTGGAGGTCTAAAAAGAGCATGGACTTTAAGGGTCTCGGCACCTATAATTCTTAGTTGTAGGATCCTGGAAGGTTATTTAACATCTGTCATGGCCTCAGTTTCCACATTTGTACAGTGAGCATGAATATAGATAAAATGAAGTAATAGAGTTAAAAATCTTAGGACATAATAGGCATTCAATTACTAATAGTTCTTTCCCCTGCCTAGGGGAAAATATAGCATTTAAATCTTGGATCTTAAGCTCATATAATCTCCAGGTACAGTTGTGATAAAATGAAGGGTCTGTTTTATTTGTTTCTTTGTTTAGTTGGGTTGGGTTTTTTGTTTGTTTTTATGCTTTAAAAAAAAACTAATTTTTATTGGAGTCTAGTGCTTTACAATGCTGTGTTAGTTCCTACTGTCCAGAAGAATGAATCATCCATACACATACATGTATCCTCTCCCTTTTGGACTTCTTTTCCTTGAAAAGCAAGAAGAAATGATTTGGTCTTTACCCTGCTTCAGTTTGACTAGACCTTCCCAAAAAGCCTTGCCATAACCTTCGTTTGATGCTCTGCAACGCTGTAGCTCTCTCTCATCTTTCCGTTGCAGTTGAGGTTCATCTTATATGGGAAGGATTGTCAACTTTCCCTGAGGTCTGCAAGGCTAACATTTCCTTCTTCCTCTGCCTGTAGCAGAGTGGCCTTTAGTGTGTGGTTGCATAAGAATAGTGTCCATGTAGCAGAATTGGAGAGTGTAGTGAGTTGAATGGTGACTCCCAAAAGGTGTGTCTACCTGAAACTTGACAATGTGACTTTCTTTAGAAATAGGATGATTTGCAGATGTAATTAAGTTCAGGATCCTGAGATGGATTATCCTGGATTTTCCAGGTGGGCCCTAAATCTAATACGTGCCTTTAAAAAGTCAGAGAAATGTGAGAGAGGGAGAGGAGAAGGCCACGTGAGATTGTTACCAAACCAAATGTGGGTCCATTTGGGTTTCAGAAAAGCATTTTTAAAGGCCAGGGGAGGGAAGAAAGGGAAAGTCATAGGGGATGTGGTCAGCTCATGCAGAATTCTCTAATTGGCTGATGATGAAGTATCAGGGCAGTGTCATATGGGGTAACATCAATCCTTAGGCTCTAGAAGTTCTGGGGGGTACTTCTTCATGATTATCAAATAGTTAATTTCTCCCATTTGATGAGGATCTTAGCATCTGTAAAACAATTCCAGAAATATATATCAGATACCATTATCTCTGTAATCAGGGAGGAACTAAAGATTCTGTGATTCCCAAATGGCTGATTTACTGCTGAAATTGTTGCTAGTTCGGGTGGCCCAGCTACCATTTTTGATACTATATGTTCACATCCTTTTGATCATTAATTCTCAGTGCAGGCCTTGGTGACTCAGGGGAGCCCTGGGAGACTCCAGCATTTCTACAAACAAGAGGCAGGCAGAGGACATGGGGGTAGAGAAGACCCCGTCCTGGGAAGGCCCCCTAGGGTCCTGCTGTATTACAAGACAGAGGCAGAGATTGGAATGATGCAGCCACAAACCAAGTGGTCTTGGCAAGGCAGCAGTGAGCAGTGGCATGAAGCTAGTTCCTAATTCCTTACCAAGGAATTCAACCTGGGTAGCCTGGATGAGGGCTTCCTGAGTGGCTCAGTGGTAGAGAATCTTTCAGCCAATGCAGGAGTCGCAGGAGACTCAACTTCAATCCCTAGATGGGGGAGATCCTCTGGAGGAGGAAATGGCAACCTGCTCCAGCATTCTGGCCTGGGAAATAGCATGAACAGAGGACCCTGGTGAACTACAGTCTATGGGGTCTCAAAGAGTCAGGTACTACTGAGCAACTGAGCATAGCACAGCCATGCAACCTGTATGAAACCAGGAATCCTAGCCACCAGACCAGCAAGAGCTGGAGGATCTTTGTCCCCAGTGAAAAATGCATTTATCATGAAAGCAAAAGCTATAAATACAGGTACAGAGTTTATCATTAGAGACGTGTGTGCATGCTTAGTTGCTCTGTAGTGTCCTACTCTTTGTGACCCCGTGGACTGTAGCCTTCCAGGCTCCTCTGTCTAGGGATGCTCCAGGCAAGAATACTAGAGTGGGTTGCCATTTCCTCCTCCAGGGGATCTTCCCAACACAGGGATCAAACCTGTATCTCCTGCATTGGCAGGCAGATTCTTTACTACTGAGCCACCTGGGAAGCATGCAGCCTGCATGCACAGAAAGTTTATCATTAGAGGCATAGCACAACAAGGGTCAGAGCACACAGAGAAACGGTGTGTTTAGTTAAGCCAGAAGCAAGGCAGAAACACATACCAGAGAGAAAGAGTGTTGACATCCTCCTCCAGTGAGGAGGAGCACAGTAAAAAGGTGGTTATGTCATTTATACAGGTCAGTTTTTCTGGGTCTTTGTCTACCTTCAGCCAATTATCTGGTTTCTTTCTCCACACCTGACCCACCCTGGGTGCGCACACACTTCTCAAATCAAGGTGGATCTCAAAGCTTCCGGCAGGAGCAAGACTCATTATGGCCTGGCATTATTTCCTGACTTTTGACCCTTGGGGAGCTTTTCTGCGCATGTTTTCCCATGCCCCCAAAAGGGGGAGAAGGGAGATTCCTTAAACCTTTACTCAAATAGGGTTTTGCCTCTCGTTGTCCGTGCCATGACCATTACCTTGGCTACTGCCGTGACTCTTACCTTAAGGTGTTTACAAGAGACAAGCACTAGCTCTTTACCCTGCTTCTGTTGTTACTTCCATTTCGGAGGGCAAACAGAAGGCTGATTGTAAATGCCTTAACTGGAGCCCACCTATCTCTTGTCTCAGGAAATGCAGACAACAGACTGGTTGTAGGTATCCAGCCAGAAGCCCACTTCTTCCCATGGAATGCAAATAGGAGGCCAGTTGTGAGTGTCTAGCCCGAAGCCCATCTATCTCCTGCCTCACATGGAACTCCTGGTTCAGAGGCTGGACCAAAGGGAAGGAACCATCCCTCTGGTCTTCAGAGGAAGCATGGTTCTGCTGACACATTGATTTCAGACTTCTGGTCTCCACAACTGCAAGAAGATTAGTTTCTGTTGTTGGAAGCTACCAAGTTTGTGGTAATTCATTATGGCAGCCCTAGGAGGTAAACACAGATTTACATCAAGAAAATTCCTGTCTCCAAATACATTACTGCTGTTAGAAAGTCCACCATTAGCAAATTTATTCCTTTGGTTTAGATTGCAGCTTCTTTTAAAACAAAATTTATAAGGTCCCTTAGGAAAGGTACCATATTTCAGAGGATGAATTTTTCACATTATGTCCTCTAGGGATGGATAGCTTGGATCTACAGAAAAGCCCCGAGTACTTAGAAGGAAGTGATTCTAAAGAGGTAAAGGGAATTGGCTCAAAAAGACCAGCTTGACTTGTAAAGCTACTTGTCTGGCATTTGGCCTGGTGATTCCTCATTATGTCAATGATTCTCAATGAGAGAAGCCAAGATTTAGAGAAATCTCAAGCAAAACTGCCATGTAAGAACATCCCGCTCTGAACTAATTTCAATCATGCCCTTTGCCTAAAGATAAGGCATCCCTGGGGCTTCCCTTGTGGTTCAGCTGGTAAAGAATCTGCGACTTTCACTTCACTTCACTTCCCTTCAAGGCATCCTTGAAGTCAGTGGGACATGTCCTTAGAATTGGTACCTGCCCCTCCCAGGCCATGATGCAGGTGCCCAGAATTCATTACCAGGTGGCCTGGAAACCCTTTTCCAAGACCCATACAGCGTTTTCCTCTGGGTCTGTTCTCCTCAGGGTGGATCACATCACTGGCATACACAGTCCTCAGCCCAGGGCAGTGAACATGAGAGGCCCTTCTCGGTGCAGAGAAGTGGAGAGAAGAGGCTCCCTGGGGCCCAAGAGCTGCCTCTTTTGGCATCACCACATTATCAAGGAATCTGATCATTCTAAACTCAAACAAAGCATTTTTGGTCATTATAAATATGTTCTTGTCAAGGTAGAAGGACTGAACATATGTTGTTAAACAGCTAGTTATCTTGGTCTACAGATTAAATATTTAGACACATGCAATATGGGTCTGCGTTGATGCCCTTTCCCTGGGCCCAGCAGAAGCCAGCGATGGCCCAGACTGAGATATGCAGGCTTTTCTAGCACTCCAGCAAGGTGGAGTAGGAAGCCAGCAGCAGTCCATAAAAGGCAGAGCATAAAGACAGAATCACAGTGCTTGAAGTGCCACAAGGAAAAAAATGGAAAGGCATTGGTAGTAAAACCTAAGAATTGCAAGCTGTGTAAATGATTCCATGGTAGAAAGCAGATCCTCACCTATCTCTCAGCTAGTGGACTTTATAAAAGATGCTTAAAGGCTTTGAACTTCATTTTCTTCAAATATAAAATTGGGATGATTAGATCTATGCCAAAAAGTTACTATGAGAATTCAAAAGGAGTAAATAAAGTCATTAAGTGAGGACACATACTGAGTGCCATGTAAATTGTAACTATCCTTATGATATTGATGGTTTCTCCAGTGATATTGCTGAGGCTTTGTAGGGGCACAGAGCTGGAAAGGACACCTTCTTCCAAACATCAGATGTCACAGAATCCACTTTTGTATAGACATAGCAGCATACATATGTATGGTGAAAGTAAGTTGTGTAAGACAATATTGCAAAAGGGATTGCTTATCTGGTCTGCTCATTGTAAGCCTCAGAGTCATAAATGTGAGTCTGACATGTGATTTTCAGTTTGAATTAGTTCAGATCAGATCTCTTTCTGACATTAGACAGGGAGCATTATTATTATTAACTTTCAATAAAAGAGTACTTCATGAGAAAATAGATGGGACATTTTGAAGTGAAAGCTATATGCAGTTTATTAAAAAGTAACTTGAGAATAATTACATATAGTAAACTAAAAGTTATGAGTGGCACACTCTTACATTTCCTTCTGTCTTTAGTATTATCCGGTGAATCCTTGGCCAGCTGGGAATGCTGAGCGGCATGGCTTCTGGTTTGGTGTACTTTAGAATTTCTTCCTTCCTTCTCTAAGCAGAACTTGTTAATTTCCCTTGTGGGTTTCATCCTGCCTCTTCCCAGGGGCTGGGATGATTGCTTTTTGTATTACAATGTTTGTTGTAATTTCTGAGATTTTTCCTCTCTATAGCTAGAACCAGTAAGATACTTTAAGCAGCAAAGTCTTTACCAGGATTTCTAAGGATTTCTAAGACTAGAGCCTGCAGAAAGCCAGCCTGCCTGCTGTAGGTTATTCAGTGGCCAGGAATGGCCTCTTCTACTGCTTTCTTGAGCCAGTCAGTGTTCTTGTTCTTTTGGCCTCATATAGTCACTCTGTGTTCTGCCCACTTGACTCCATGATGTTCTTAAAGCTGTGGCAGTGAGGAGGCTTCTAAGATCCATGACACTTTTTTTTTTTTTTTTCCCTTTTGGTATGCAAGAGGAACTTTCCAATTAGATCATTACTAAATATTGATTCTCCACTAAGTAGAAACATAAATACCACTTTATTTCCTGTGTAACACCATTAAATGCCCTCCCTGGTAATAGTAGTCCAAATTTTATGATGTTTATTATTTATTACCCAGTGGTCATTTGGCTGCTGAAGCTCCCAGGATAGCACAGAGTGGGGGGGGTGGGGGGCGCAGCCAGTGGTAAATGTTCTATCACTAGGCATGAATACTTACAGCTTAATGGTGATCGATGATTTCAATTTTAATTTTTAGACATGATCCAGTCATATCTTTCTTGGGAGCTTGTCAGTAGCTTGATTAAAGATATTGATAAATGTGGAAAGCTAGAAAAGGTAGCTAAATACACAAAAAGTTGAATTGGAAGACAAAAGTATCTTGATGTTGGAATGATGAGTGGAAACCAACCATGTCAAATGCAGGATGGATACATGTAAATTCCTGCACTGAAGTTAGAAAACCTTCCATTCAGCTGCAGGATGGGAAGATGTGTCTTCACAAATGGGAATTTACCAGAGTCTGTCTCTACATCAGCTTTAGAAGTGGGTGGGCTTCCCTGGTGGCTCAGATGGTAAAGAACCCACCTGCAGTACAGGAGATTCCAGTTTGATCCCTGGGTCGGGAAGATCCCCCAGAGAAGAGAATTGCTACCCATTCTTGCCTGAAGAATTCCATGGGCAGAGGAGCCTGGCAGGCTACAGTCCACGGAGTCACAGAGTCAGACATGACTGAGTGACTAACATACATACACATATCCTTCAAAGCACTTCATACTCTGGTCCTTACCTGCCCGTCAGCCTCAGATCTAATGACATTTTCTCCCAGCCCCATTCCCTTCACATAGGTGATGGGGAAGTAGATTTTAGCTCAATATAAGGAAGAATTTTCTGATAACAAAGCTGTCCCAAAATAGCATGAACTTTCTCTAGAATCAGCCAAGTCCCCCAAGCAATAACAAGTGTTCCAGCTGAGGCTTAATAAACTTTAGTATGGTAATTGGAAAGGGGATTGAAACAGGATAACTAAGAAAATAGACTTCAGAATAAAAAAGTTCAAAGATGCATGATTTGGGGCAGAGTGGTAGTTTCTAGAGCTTTATTGGTCTCTTTTCAATACAGGTCTGCAGCTTAGTAGCTGTGTGACCTTGGCAAGTCATTAGAACTCTCCTGGTCTCAGTTATCTATAAAATGTGGACAACGAGAGTGCCTCCCTCACAAGGGCTGTGCTCAGCATTGTGTGAGGGCTAAGAAATAAACATGCATAAAGCTCTTAGAACATTATCTGGCATATCATAAGCACTTAATAAATGTTAATTATTTTATTATTATTTAACCACTTAAACCTGTTTCTCATTGATAAAATAAAGGTAGTATTTATCTCGCAAATTTCTTTTGAAAAAGAAATGATGTATGATCAACATAATTCTTAACATACAAAACAGCTATGATTATTAGTCTGATGAAATTTTTTACCGTATATAATATCATTTCTTACAAACCTGAGATTCTATGATTAAATGACTCCAAGGGCCAGATATCAGAGGAATTTTCCAGCATATTCTGTGGAGGCAGATACCTATAATTTATGTATAGAAATAAAATGTTCCATCATTCCATCCAATTTAATACATGAATGATGAAAGGAGACAGGGTGAGACAGAGAATATAAATGAATTAGGAAGAGGAAGAAAGAAAGAAAGAAAATGACAGCTCAAAGATTATAATCCTTACTCCCAATAATCTATGAAACAGCACATGGAAAATTTGGTACCAAAACAAATCTTTAAAAAAAAAAAAAACTCCACTGGTATCATAATCTTTCTGATAAGCAAGATATTTGTTATTTCTCATTACTATCATATTTTTTTTGGGTTTGCAAAATATGCATTTTTCAGGTTGAAGGATGGAAACTGATTTTAAAATTCGAGCATAGTTTTTAACTATATTCTAAAAGCTATAAATTCCTTCTTGGTATAATCACCTATACTGAACTGTCATTATTAAGACACATGTGAATTGTGCTTCTCTGTGAATATTTTTAGTGTATAGGTTTTGACACTGGATTTAAAGATGTTTCTGTCTTTTAACTTCTCTCTTTTATTCTGATATTAAAATGTTAGAATCAAACACCTATTTTCATGGTTTGCAAACTCCTAACAATTGAAATTGAGCTCTTCCTCCAACTGCTTTGATTTTAATTTTCTAATTGAACAATATTCCTTTCTATAATAAGCACTAACTTGTCTGCATGCAGTGGGCTCTATGGAATACACAAGGGGAGTTTAAGAGCTCATCTCCCATTTCTAGTTTAATATACTCCAGCTAGGGTGGTACAAGGAGGAGGAAATGAGAAATGTGCACAATAGTTAAGTGATAACACAAGCAGTTGGCTGTTTACAAGGTGGACACTGTCAGTACTTCGGGGTTCAGATATATTGCTGGGCAGAAGTGGGAGGAATTATCACTTTGAAGAGGTCCTGCTGCAGGGCAAGAGAAAATGCTGGCTCCTGATATCTGTGCTCTGTGACAGTGGGCAAAGTAACCTCCCAAAGATTCTGCTGCTTCATCTATGGAATGACATAATGCTGCCTCCCTCTCTTTAGAAAGAATTAAAAACAATAATAATACTATAAGTATATATATGCATATATAGTATAGCATATAGTACATATATACTATGGTATATTATCGTGTAAGTATATATATATAATGTATAATATTGTATATATATATAGTATTCCATTATATGTAATAGAATACTGCTCAGCCATGAAAAGAATGAAATAAAGCCATTTGCAGCAACATGGATGGACCAGGAGATTATCATCCTAGGTGAAGTAAGCCAGAAAGAGAAAGACATACACCATATGCTATCACTTATATGTAGAATCTAAAATATCACACAGATGAACTTATTTACAAAGCCAAAACAGACTCACATACATAGCAAACAAACTTATGGTTACAAAAGGAAAAAGGGGGTGTTGTTTGTTGTTTTTAGTTGCTAAGTCATGTCCGGCTGTGCAGCCCCATGGACTGTAGCGTTTCAGGTGCCTTTGTCCATGGGATTTCCCAGGGAAGAATACTGGAGTGGGTTGCCATGTCCTTCTCCAGGGGATCTTCCTGACCCAGGAACTGAACCTGCATCTTCTTCTTTATTGGCTGGCAGATTCTTTACCACTAAGCCACCAGGGAATCCTGGAAAGGGGATGGGGGAGGGATAATTAGGAGTATGGGATTAATAGATACAAAACTACTATATATAAAATAAACAACAAGGTCCTACTGTAGAGCACAAGGAACTATAGTCAGTATCCTGTCATAAACCATAATGGAAAAGAATAAGTAAAACACACACACACACACACACACACATATATATATATACATATACATATATACCGGAGAAGGCAATGGCACCCCACTCCAGTACTCTTGCCTGGAAAATCCCATGGGCGGAGGAGCCTGGTGGGCTGCAGTCCATGGGGTCATGAAGAGTCGGACACGACCGAGCGACTTCACTTTCCCTTTTCACTTTCATGCATTGGAGCAGGAAATGGCAACCCACTCCGGTGTTCTTGCCTGGAGAATCCCAGGGACGGGAGGTGGAGGGGGGGCTCATGGGCTGCCATCTCTGGAGTCACACAGAGTCGGACACGACTGAAGCGACTTAGCAGCAGCAGCATACATATATACATATATATGTGTATTCTTAAATCACTTTGCTGTTCACCTAAAACTAATACAACATTGTAAATTAAATATACCGCAATAAAAAAAGAACTAAAGACAATACGTGGATGATGCCTATCATATGAGAAGAGTCAATGGTTAGGAGTTTGACATGCAGTGTAGCTAGGATTCAAAAGGATAGGTTCAATTCAGAGACACAAATTTTGGTGGAAAAGAAGTAAACAACAGGAATAGAAGTTTCATGTTGATAGTGATAGATTGGGAAATTTTGGAATAAACATGAGCATCCTAGAAAGGAGGGTTTGAGTCCCAAACTAGTTGGATTAAAAAAAAAAAAAAGCTGGAGTGGATTTTTTTTTCATTTAATCTTGCTGCTGCTGCTGCTACTAAGTTGCTTCAGTCGTGTCCAACTCTGTGCGACCCCAGAGAAGCATATATAATTGAATACCCTCATAAGAGTTTTTATACAAAATTAGGTGAAAAATAAATGTTTATTTTGAGTGGGGAAATAAATCACAACATATTACAAATTTTTAAAGGCTGAGAGATCTCAAAAACATTACAAAATTTAGGAAATAGCATAATGTGATTGTGAACCAAAAAGGATATATAGCACTAAATTGGATTGAAGTGTATTCTTTAACTAAAATCCTGTTATACAGATCCAAAACTTTTCCACTACTCTGTCACCTCTGGACAAAATGAGGGTGTCAACAAGGTAACGCCAAAGCAGACCAACATGGCAGTCTTCATGGTCTTGGATTATACTGTTTTACTTTTGCCAATTTTATACTAGCCTATGATTGTGTGAACATGATGCTGAATTCCCTGCCAGGGACTAGTCCTGAATGTTAAGCCTCATTAATGTTGTGACAAATTCACCTCAGCATGAGGACAATGGGAAAAAATCACTGGCGTGAATCATCAGAATTATTGTTTTAGGAAGATGAATCTGGTGTTGTCATAGCTAGAAAAGCAACTGGATATGGAGACAGCAACAGTCAGATATCAAAAAATGAGAGATATCAGAGAGACTTCAACATTCTGACAAGATGTGGACAATGACAGAAAAGGAGGAGCCCAAAGTGACAGGAAGGTTGAGCTCATGTCACTGAGAGAATGCACACTAGAGCATTTAGCAGGCAAACAGCCATTTGCCGGTGAGAAAGTCTGTCCACTTTATATTGGCCACGGACCTTGGGAGGTGAGAACATCCAGTGGTTGAAGAAAAAAATGCCCCTTTTCTGGCTTGCATGACCACCTCAAACATGGAAATAGCATAGAGTAGGCAATGGCATCCCACTCCAGTACTCTTGCCTGGAAAATCCCATGGACGGAGGAGCCTGGTAGGCTGCAGTCTGTGGGGTCGTGAAGAGTCGGACACGACTGAGCGATTTCACTTTCACTTTTCCCTTTCATGCATTGGAGAAGGAAATGGCAACCCACTCCAGTGTTCTTGCCTGGAGAATCCCAGGGACGGCGGAGCCTGGTGGGCTGCCGTCTATGGGGTCGCACAGAGTTGGACACTACTGAAGTGACTTAGCAGCAGCAGTCCAGTACTTAATGGTAGTTAGAAATCAGGAAAATATGGGGTTCTCCTATGGCAGTATTATTGCCAGAGTCTAGGAGTATCCGAGATAACCTAGACCTAGTTTTTAGGAGATCACAGAGGAAAATATACTTGTAGCAAATAGCAGGCACATTATTCTTGGTTATTGTGGGTATTCTCTGCCAGTCACTGAATGAGAACTGTGGAAACTGGGATCCACCATGTGCAGAATCCCTGTTGCTCAGGTTAGAAATCTTCTCCGTAAGTCTGAGCCTAACTCCCAGTCCCAACCATGATGGGGGCTGGAAGCTGATAGATAACAAGAGGAAGAGTGCTTGTCCCTAGTACCTGTGCTGAGCCAGCCCGTGCAGGAGCCTGAGGACTAGCTCTACCTGGCTTCCAAGTGAGATGAAGAGTGAGCGTCCAAATTAAGAGGGAGCAGCTAGCCAAACCCAGGTAAAATGACTACTCCAGCCATGGAAAGGAGAAGCAAGAAGGGGACCACATCCGTATTCTGCCTTAAGTAGGCAGCTGGACTCAATCTGCCGTCTTCCTGGACAATGGCTAACCTAGAGAATGGTGCCAACTCCTTGGCAACACGTTTATTTTTTCATCCAATCATCACCTTCACTAACAGGCAAGCATTGTTATTCTACTTCACAGATGACCAGTAGGCTCCAGGTTCAGCTACTTTACCCAAGACTGTGTAGCTCTAAAAGCAGCACCAAGCTAAAAATGATACATAACACAGTATTGTAAGTAGTTTTGCTATGTTGGCTCATTTAGTCATCACTACAAGGTTCTAAGGTGATGCTATGGCTATCCCCGTTTCATAGGTGAGGCTGCTGAGGCACATTGATGTCCGGTAGCTTGTCTGAGGTCACAGCTGGGAGTTGACTAAAGGCCTTAGGTTCCAGGATATATTATATGCACCATGTACTCTTCTGCCTCTTCAAGGTTTAGAATATGCCTGCAATGAAGGAGACCTGGGTTCAATTCTTGGGTCAGGAAGATCCCCTGGAGAAGGGCACAGCAACCCACTCAGTATTCTTGCCTGGGAAATCCCATGGGAGAGAGGAGCCTGGTGGGGTCCATGGGGTCACAAAGAGTCGGACATGACTGAGTGACTAACACTTTCACTTTCTGATTCTTCAACCATCCTTCTTCTGCTCATTCCATCACAGAAAGACAGAGGGAAATCTGTTCAAAGGATGAATAGGAGAAGTAGGAAGAGGAGGAAGCACTGGGAGGGAAGGTGATTAGTCAAGTTTTGGAAATGCAAAATGGAGACTTATGAATGCCCCTGAGGAAAGGGGGACTTTTGGGATTTGTCCTAGAAATGCAGATTTGAGAGGCGGCAGCAGGAGATAATAGAGCCATGAGATAGAATCTGCTCCTGTATAATTATGTAATTAAAATAATGATACCTTAGAGTCATTTAGTACTTGATAATTTTCAAAACACTTTTATATATACTATTATGTTTAATCACCTACGATATTTTTAAGTTTAAGTGATATGGAACCTGCTGCATATTACAAATATAAAAGGAATGAATTTCTATTGCAGAGATAAAAGAACAATATGACAGAGAAAGGTAAGGGAAACCATATTTATTGAACCCCTGTTGTGTGCCCAGAAATGGGCAAGATGTTTATGCCATTATCTTACTTAATCCAACAAGGAGTTTATGGGAGCAAATCACATCTTCCCTTTAGAGATAAGGAAACAAAGGCTCAGAAAGTTTAGGTCACTTGTCCAAGATCACACATCTTGCATGTATTGGGCCATCCTGCCAATGACACTGTCTAAATATATATTCCCAGGTTGGTGCTTCATAGCGTTCCTTTATTCA
This sequence comes from Bos indicus x Bos taurus, assembly GCF_003369695.1. Classification (NCBI taxonomy): domain Eukaryota; kingdom Metazoa; phylum Chordata; class Mammalia; order Artiodactyla; family Bovidae; genus Bos; species Bos indicus x Bos taurus. The sequence continues at coordinate 59,233,688 of NC_040077.1, forward strand.
TTTCTGTTTGTTCTGGATACATATCATTCACACATACAAAATGAATAGGGTGGAGATCAGAAAATTTGTGTCAACACATCTCCCACCGTGACCACGAAAATCCTGCTTCAAGCCCAGTTCAACTGCTTGCAGTTGTCTTCCACAGAGACAGACTTGGCTCTGGAGTCAAGCTGTATCCCCGTCATTGCTGCTATTTCTCATGTAATGAGAATTGCTGAATTACATCCTGTCTGCCTCTTCCATTCCTCCTATATTCTTAGCGACCCATCTCTCGGGACTTCTGTTACTTTTAGAATTAATCAGTTTCGACCCTGAGACCTGCTGTGTCTCCTGTAACCTCAATCCCCAGCTGACCAAGCCTGAGAGTTGACCACTTTTGCTAAGGGATTTAGGGATCAGGAAGGCCATTCAAATGGCGTGACATCATAGTAGATCCAGATAGAAAAAGCTCACCATGCCAACTAGCATAAATGTGTTTGTTGGATCCAATCTTCCCTGGGCCAGACCCTTTTCTGGGCAGTCTCTAGGCTCCATGTTCAAAGCTACCTTACAAGTAGTTAAAGCAATGGGTCTTGAGTAGGGGCAGTATTATATAGTGGTTAAGACTAGCAGTTTTTTTTTTTTTTTAAATTTTTAAATTGATTTTTATTTTATTTGAGTGTAGTTGCTTTACAGTGTTATGTTAGTTTCTACTGTACAGAAAAATAAACCAGCCATAATATACACATATCCCCTCCCTTTGGGACTTCCTTCCCATTCAGGTCACCACCGTGCATTATGTAGGGTTCCCTATGTTATGCAATATGTTCTCATTAGTCATCTCTTTCATACATAGTATCAATAGTGTAAGTTAACAGCTTTGAGATAAACCTTGTGTTCAGATCCTGCCCCCATTCTTTCAGATCAGTTCAGTTCAGTTGCTCAGTCATGTCCAACTCTTTGCGACCCCATGAATCACAACATGACAGGCCTCCCTGTCCATCACCAACTCCCGGAGTTCACTCAGACTCATGTCCATTGAGTCGGTGATACCATCCAGCCATCTCATCCTCTGTTGTCCCCTTCTCCTCCTGCCCCCAATCCCTCCCAGCATCAGGGTCTTTTCCAATGAGTCAACTCTTTGCAGGAGGTGGCCAAAGTATTGGAGTTTCAGCTTTAGCATCAGTCCTTCCAATGAACACCCAGGACTGATCTCCTTTAGGATGGACTGCTTGGATCTCCTTGCAGTCCAAGGGACTCCCCCCATTCTTTACTTAACTTATAAATTTGAAAGATATTTGAGACTTAGATCCCCCATTTATAAATGAGGAATAATGTCTGCCTCAGGGTTGTTACATGAATTAATGGATGTGAAATATTTGTTACCTGTGGAGCACTCAATGAGGCTGCTGCTGCTACTATTACTTTTATCACTGGGAGTTACAGGCATGAAATTTTTGAAGATTTATGGCCTGTTCATAATGTTACTATAGCAGCCTAGGGAGCTAAGTGTGATATAGACCAGTGGTTCCCAAACTTGGCTACATATTAGAATCACCTAGGGATTTTTTTTTTCAACATTCAGATGCCCATCCCATTCTAGTTTAATCAGAATATCTGGATAAGGGAACCAGGCGTCCATAGTTTTCAAAGATGCCAGGTGTTTCCAACCTGCAGCAAAGTTTGGGAACCACTGTTACAGACAATTTCCTTCCATTCTTCTAGCACCTATTCCAAGGATCGGTAGGATCAGTGCCTCTCCATGCTCACTTCCACAGCCTAGCAGGAAAGGTCAGTGACCCTGGCTCCCTCACTCTTGTCTGCCTTCCTCCCCCAGGTACATGTGCTCCACCAATGGAATCATTGCTGAGCTTTCTTCCATAAAATGTTGAAGCCGAAAGAATGTGAACTGTTAAACGAGGAGCAGGTGGGGAGGTAAAGGCCCTGCTGCTGCTGCTGCTGCTAAGTTGCATCAGTCGTGTCTGACTCTGTGTGACCCTACAGATGGCAGCCCACAAGGCTCCACCGTCCTTGGGATTCTCCTGGCAAGAACACTGGAGTGGGTTGCCATTTCTTTCTCCAATGCATGAAAGTGAAAAGTGAAAGTGATGTCGCTCAGTCGTGTCCGACCCTCAGCGACCTCATGGACTGAAGCCTTCCAGGCTCCTCCATCCATGGGAGTTTCCAGGCAAGAGTACTGGCGTGGTGCCATTGCCTTCTCCAGGGTAAAGGCCCTAGGTTCAGCAAAAGAGCAGATGAATAATTTAGGCCTTTGGGACTCCAAGATGATAAGAGCAGTTATTGAAATCCTAGTCAGTCTCTCTCAATGCCTCCAGGATCTTTTCACTTTGACTTTTGCTCCTGCTAATGGACTAAAATGGAAAAATGCTGAGCCTTCAAAGAAAGTATAAATGTCCCTTGTGTGTGTTTAGTCACTCAATCATGTCCAAGTCGCTGTGACTCAATGGACTGTAGCCTACCAGGCTTCTCCGTCTATGGGATTCTCCAGGCAAGAATACTGAAGTGGGTTGCCATTTCCTTCTCCAGGAGGTATTCCCATAGGATTTGAACCCAGGTCTCCTGCATTGGCAGGCAGATTCTTTACTGTCTGAACCACCAGGGAAACCCATAAATGCTCCTTCTCAGAGGAATTAATGAATAGGGAGATTAAAGGTTCCAGAGTATTCCTGTGGAAACTGTTGAAAAAGCCAGACATTCGAAGTATAGGGACAGATTTTAATTAGTAATAACTATGGCAATGGGAAGAGATTCCAGTGTGAGCCAGACTCAACTTCTCACCTGTGACTGTGTCTTTGAAAGGGAGAATGAAGAATTAGGAGGGGGTGAGCAGTGCTCAGTAGAGACAGGAAGTGGAAAATGACAACAGGCTGGAAGGCAGCTGGTCCATGTGAAACCATCTGGGTTTGCAACTTGGAGCTTATTACAGGTGGGCTCCTGCCCCCACAACAGAGCCTGGGAGGCAGGGGACCTATCTTCAGATGTTGTCTAGAACAAACAGTAAATTCTTTTAGCAGCCTTGAGTTTTCTCAGGCAGGCACTTTAAGAGGGGTTAGGGTCCACCCGGGCTTCCCTGGTGGCTCAGGTGGTAAAGAATGTGTCTGCAATGCAGAAGACCTGGGTTTGATTCCTGTGTCGGGATCTCCTGGAGATGGGAATGGCTACCCACTCCAGTATTCTTGCCTGGATAATCCCATGGAAAAGGGAGCCTGGCAGGCTATAGTCGATGGGGTCACAAACAGTCAGACACGACTAAGCACACAAGATACACACAGGGTCCTCCTGGGAATGTAGCCTTGAGCTGTTAGAAACTACATGAATATTTTCAAGTGTTTATAGGCCAAGGTTCAGGCCTCGTGCAGAAGAGGACTTGGGTGACCTGGCCAGAGTTTGGTTAAGGAGGATCTTTATCAAGACAGAAGATTGGTGAATGTTATTTACACTCTTTCCTTCCCCTTGGTACCTTTCTGCCATGCTGCACAATTAAGGTCCAGAATCTATGTAGCATGTGCTCTGCGGGCCACAGCAAAGCAAGTAGCACAGGCCTGACCCCCTCATGAAAGAGGTCCCCATGCTTGATCTCAGGGCTTTCTCTTGTTTAACACTGACTCACCCCCCTTGTTCTTCTCCAGTGTCTTATCTTCTTTTTACCAGTCATGTGGTTCCACTTGGCCTCTGAATATGCCCAAAAGAGAGTGGCAGGTCATCAGAGAAACTCTTATGGTGATGATTCTGGCTTTTGAGGCCTCAGCCCATTTGTCAAGATCCTGAAGGTGAAAGAGGAGAATGAAAAAAGTTGGCTTAAAACTCAACATTCAGAAAATTAAGATCATGGCATCTGGTCCCATCACTTCATGGCAAATAGATGAGGAAAAAATGAAAACAATGACAGCCCAAGAAAACAAAAATTTTCTTGGACTCCAAAATCACTGTGGATGGTGAGTGCAGCCATGAAATTAAAAGACATTTGCTCCTTGGAAGAAAAGCTATGATCAACCTGGACAGCACATTAGAAAGCAGAGACATCACTTTGCCAACAAAGGTACATATAGTAACTATGGTTTATCCAGTAGTCATGTACAAATGTGAGAATTGGACCATAAAGAAGGCTGAGCATCAAAGAATTGATGCTCTCAAACTGTGGTGCTGGAGAAGACTCTTGAGAGTTCCTTGGACAGCAATGAGATCAAATCAGTCAATCCTAAAGGAAATCAACCCTGAATATTAATTGGAAGGACTGATATTGAAGCTCTAATACCCTGGCCGCCTGATGCGAAGAGCTGACTCATTGGAAAAGACCCTGATGCTGGGAAAGATTGAGAGCAGGAGGAGAAGGGGGTGACAGAGGATGAGATGGTTGGATGGTATCATCATCTCTTGGACATGAGTTTGAATAAAGTCCGGGATATAGTGAAGGATAGGGAAGCCTAGCATGCTACAGTCCATGGGGTTGCAAAGAGTCAGCCCTAGGGCCATGGATGTTGTAGTGTTGCCATGGCAACCTGACCACCCTGACCCTTCCTGGACTCAAATTCCCTGGCAGTATGTTTTTAGGATTGTGAAAATAAGAAAGAGTACAAACCAGTTTCTTCCATAAACCACTACTGTGTAGCCAGATGGGAAAAACTATCACTTAGCCATTTTTTAAACATGCTCTGCTAATTTCTGGTCAGTGCAAGTGCCGTTCTTCTGAAACTGTGGCATCATGGAGAAGAATGCATATGCTTATTCTAAACTGTGGGTGGCGCCACAGCTCTGCTACTTACTAGCTGCATGACTTTGGTCAGTGCTTCTCTGTGCATAAGCTTCCGGTATGTAAAATGGAATAACAATTGTGATTATTATGTAATTAATATGTATAAAGTACTTAAAATAGTTCCTGACAGATAATAAGCACTTTTAAAATATTTGTCATTGTTATCCCAAAGTTTTCAATACCCTTCTGCTTGTCTTCCCCTTTGGTAAAAGATTACACTGTGGATTATGAATTTTTCTTGAAATTTCTTCACTGTGACTGAGACCAGCTTGTGTCTTTTGGTTTCTCTCCTCTCTTTGTTCTTGCTTTCCCTTACTATACATCCAAATTCAGCTACCCTAGCATTTTGTTTCATGGCCATCTTTCTGTTCATCTCTGTATCTTCCCTTCAGACAATTTCAGTTGCTCCCTGTAGTTTCTCTCATGATAAGGTACCTGATTCACAGCCTCTGTCCCTGCCTTCAGATGGAGCTTGAGATCTGGCCTTTGGGTGGAACTTGTGTCTTTATTTATCTAGTGGTTGATTAGCTTTGGCATCAGAAAGCCTTTTTTCGGTGGGGCTTTTCTAGATCAATGGTATAATTAGCAATTCATTTAATTTCTCTACTTCTTCATTTTTCTCCCAATAAACTGGGAGATAATAATAATAGCTTCTAGTGCAAGAGTAATTATAAGCATTAAATGGATATTTTATAGCAAATGCTTGGCAGAGTGCCTGGTGTTTAGAATGTGTTCTAGCTATTCTGGTTGAATCCTCAAATTTCACGTGTCTAAAACTCAGATTATTGCCCACTTCTCACAAAACCAGCTTTTCTCCTAAATTTGTTAAGACTGCTAGTATTACTGTTATATTCTGAGCCAACCTGTTTCCATGAGTTGAACCATCCTTGACTCTTTCCTCTCTTTCATCTGATGGGTCAGCAAATTCTGTTATTCAGGCTCTTGCTGATATCTTCCAACCCATGTTTTGTTTATTTTTTCCTTTTGAAATTGTCAGTTTCTCTCTTTATTCCATTTCTTTCACATGCATGAATTAGTCCATTATAAAATTAACATATGCTCCTTGAACATCCAAAGATATATCGACATATCAAGAAAACTCCTCCTCCTAACTGCCTTTTCCCCACTATCTTATTGTCACTCTCCTATATCTTGTTTGCTCTAATTCAGTAGTCTCTCAATAATCTCTTTGATTTTAGAGGCCCACTACCCAAATTCTATGATCAGCAATTGCTCCTGGCATAATCAGGGTGACAGATGACAAAGACATGAACAGGATGGATGTGTGCATGTGTGTGTGTTTACAATTTTAACATTGAACGTTATTATTTACATTATGTCACAAACCCAACTATTTACTTTTAAAAATAATTTATTTGGCTGCACTGGCTCTTAGTTACAGCATGCAAAGATCCAGTCTTCGCTAAGGTATGCAGGATCTTTGGCATGCGCACTCTTAGTTTTGGCCTGTGGGATCTAGTTTCCTGACCAGGTATTGAATCTGGGCTCTCTGCATTGGGAGGGCAGAGTCTTAGCCACTGGACCACCAGGGAAATCCTGCCTCCTTTACTTTTTATTCTATCTGTTTGATGCCTGAAGAGTTTTGGGCTTGTAACCTCTGTTAACCTGGTTAATTCCAACCTTTTGATGATATAACAAGCAAAATTGCCCCCAAGTGCCTTTGGCAGCTAGCGGGGACTTGTACCTTCACCAAATCTCAGCTTCCCGTATGGCTTCCTCCTCTCACAGAGGTTACAGCAACATTTCATGGGTCCCAAGGTCTCCAAATCCCAGCTCTCTTATTTCCCCAGACACCACAGAAAAATAGCAGGCTCCACAAATTGAGACTCAATCTGACTAGGTAATCTGAACATTCACCCACTGTGATGCTTAATTTATAGGTCAAATTGACCATACCATGAGGTACCAGATTAGACATTATTTCTGAGTGTGTCTGTGAGATTGCTTCTGGATGAGGTTAGCATTTGAATCAGTGACTCAAGAAAGCAGATGTCCTTCCCCATTATGGAGGTGTCTTGTCACCCACTCCATCAAGGGCCTGAGTAAAACAAAAGGTAGAGAAAAGAGGAATCGATTCATTTTGCTTCCTGTCTGACGGCTTGAGCTGGGACATCAGTCTCCTGCCCTTGGACTAGGATGACACCACTGCCTTGCCTGGGTGTTTGGCTCGCAGACAGCAGACTATGAAACTTCTCAGCCTCCATCATTACATGAGCCAGTTCCTCATACTAAATCTTATGTATCTCTATCTCTCTATCTGTTTGTCTATGTATACGCACACCCTATTGATTCTGTTTCTCTGGACAACCCTGACTAATACATCCACCAATGGGCACATTTTTCCTATTTATCCTTAAGAAGTGAGAGTATTAAAGGAAGGTGGTCTGACAACAGTTGTTTGGAAACACAGCAAGTTCAGCAGTTCCTTGACCCCAGTACAATTCTTTGTGGCATGAAGGGCGTACCCAGGCCCCCATGACTTCTTTTCCTTGCTTATCTTTGGTCTATTTAAGCTGCTCAATGGCTCCTGTTCCTTAATTCATATGATGTGAAGTTGTGAACTTGGTACAAAACCCTAGCACATTAGAGGTAGGAACGCAGAAGTGATCTATTTAATAGCTCACCACAACCACCTTTTAGTCTACCATGGCACTTTGTTTATAACCCTGTGACTAACTGCTCTCTCCAGATTTTTCTTCCATTAGTCCCGATTGACCTTCTATGCACAGAGAGATACTTACCATTTTAAGTCATCTCCTTATGATTTGTTGCTTCTACTCTTTGTAAGTTCTCATCTCATTCCTGTCTCCTCCTGCCCTCCTCCCACCATCTGATTTAAAGGCTACCCTCTCTCAGAAAGCTTTCTTTAGAGACTAGTTCAGGTAAGCTGTCTTCTTCCAAACCTTCTTTTTCAGACCATCCTTGTGGGATAGAACCCACTGTGCCTTGGGTTGAAAATATTTGGTCACACTTTAAAAAAAAAAATTTCCTTATCCTTCAAAGATAGGACTGCTGTTATTCCTCATTGCACATCCCATAGTCAGCACACATTGCTTTGCTTGAAGTAGTCAATACATGTGTGGCTAAAATAGGACTTCTGCCTCATAGCATATATGAAGAAAATATGGCCCTTTGAAAGCCTTCAAGCCTTTGGAAGCTTTCAAAACTAACACATAGTTTTTCTTGAATTTTGAGGGCTGCACAAACCAATGACTTACTGAATGCAAACTACAACTAACAGCTTTTCCCTGTGATTCTGACTCATTGGAGATACATCTTCCAGGTCTCAATGCCTGGCAAGTACTCTGAAATTAGTTTTTATTTGTTGTCTTTCTTAGCCACATCTTGTGAATAGCCCTGATATTTTTATTTGACTGTGTTTGGCCCTTAAATTGCTCTCCAGCAATTTGGCTGGATGTGGGACCTCATTTCCTAGCCAGCCTGCTTATCAGTAAGCCAGCTGTTTCCTGTATGTAGACCACCACACCTATTTTTACTGTGTTACTGTCTTTTTTATTCAAATATACTTCAAATATGAGTGAGTGAATGCTTGAGAAGAAATCTGCATGATGAAATATCTTTCATCTTGTTTAAATAAGGCTTTATCAACAGGGTGTAAAACTTCTGGGTATGATGTCAAAACAATAGAGGTGTTTGACATAAGCCATAGATCCTCCAAGTATTGAATTTTTTCTCCCACAAGATATTCAGGATACTTTGAAATAAATTTTTAAAATTTGTGATCTTTGAACTGATTTATTGTTGCTTAAAATAGGGGTGAATGGAAAACAGAGCTATCTGTAACCCATCTTCTGACCAACAGCTAGTTGTTGTTTTTTTTAATTTATTTTTAATTGGAGGATAATTACTTTATGGTATTGTGATAGTTTCTGCCATACATCAACATGAAACAGCCATAGGTAAACACATGTCCCCTCCCTTTTGAACCTCTCTCCCACCTCCCACCACTTCCCATCGCTCTAGGTTGTCACAGCAAATTCCCACTGGCTATTTTTACATATGGTAATGTAAGCTATCTGTACCCATGTTCTGATTGATAGCTAGTTTTTGACCAAAACCAAAAAGTACATAAAGTAACTAAAAATCACAGAGGAACAACTTCCACTCCCAATCAAGAGAAGCAGGGGTTCAGTTTACTCTCTGTATGGACTGAATGTTTGTGGTTTTCACTAAAACCACATTTAAAAATTAAAATGTTTAATTTAATTTAAAATTAAAACCATGTAAAAATTAAAATGTTTAAGCCCTAACCCTCAATGTGATGGTATTAAGAGGTGGGCCCTTTTTAAATGAGGTCATAAGAATAGAGATAGCATGATGGGATTAATGTCTGTTAGAGGGCAGAGATATTGAATAATATTCACCAAACTGAAAAGGAACTTTAAAACTGAAACACCAAGCAAGCAAGTGGGGTCTGAGAAGCATCCCAGCATAAGTGATGTTTGAGTTGCTTTTGAATGGTCTACATAGGGCAGGCAGTTGTGGCTCAGAGGTTAAAGCATCTGCCCACAATGCAGGAGACCTGGGTTCGATCCCTGGGTCGGGAAGATCTTCTGGAAAAGGAAATGGCAACCCACTCCAGTATTCTTGCCTGGAGAATCCCATGGATGGAGGAGCCTGGTGGGCTATAGTCCACGGGGTCGCAAAGAGTCAGACACGACTAAGTGACTTCACTTTCACATATGGTAAAGAGTTGGGTACAGCTCTCTAGGCAGAAGGAGTAGCAAATGCAAATCCTGAATGCATCAAACCAAATGGGGCTTGGGAGTAACATTAAGTAGTCTGTAGCCTAATCCGGACTTTTTATGTGAGGGGATGGATGAGGATTGACCCAAAGATGGAAATGGCTCAATTGTGGCAGAGTTTATTGTGGAGTATTATTCTGGAACTGCTGCTTTCTGAAATAGTAACTGGATCTTTCAGACCACACTTGATCTTAGCCAAAAGGCTGAGAAGCGATGCATCTTACAGACCAGAGTAATCACTCCCTTCTCAAGCCTTTCTCTGTCACTTATTCAGGGACTTATTCAGCTTGTCTTGCACTCATCAAAAATGTCGTGCTTTCCATTTTTCCTCTGTATGACTCAGACTGTGGTTCATTTGTATCTTCCGTAGATGTTAGCATTGTTCTTGGTATATAATGGCCCTAAATATATAGTTGTTGCATTACAACATTTAAGAAGGTTAAATACAACATGATCCATCTGTGATAGTCTGCTTATTAGGATGTCAGCTGAAAAGATAAACACAGTGCCATTGTAGATGTGTTCATTTCTTCCATATGAATTTTGGCATATCTGATTTTAGAATATTTCTCTTTTTGGGGGTTGCTGTGATCAAATGAGAAGTACAAATGAAATGCTACACTGTTTTCTTAATTTATTTCTACACTCAAAACTTTCCCTAAGCTTAAAATGGAAATGCTTTCATCAGAATATGCCTGCATATTCAAGAATAACATCACCATAAAATGAATGTTAAAAATAGCTTTTTATTCTCCTGTCAGTCCATACTGCCAAGGTATTGTGGCATTTTTAGCAAAGTCTAGATCCTCATTTTCAAATGAGAGTCTGCTTTGTCTTCTCAATTCTGGGCTATGTATCAGCCAGACATCTCATTAAAGCCTAACTTTATTAAAATAGAGGAAATAACAACTCCTAGCATTGCTTCTGTAATGTACACTATCTATAACAAGCCCCCAAAATAAAACTTGAATGGCTGTAGAGTAAGGAAATAACTAATTAGCAAGATGTATTATAATGAAATATAGGACATTTGAATGTACAACCTGAATAATATAAAGCCAGAATGTTTGTGTACAGTCACAAGGGAACTCTAGGAAAATATCATACTATTTCCAAATAATGTAGCACATTATTTTTATTATTGATATTATACCTTATGAAAGAGCAGGCAATCAAAGCTATCACTTTTGCTTTTGATTTAATTATCTCCTTTTATGCTATGGTAAATGAAACTATTGGTTATTTTACTCTGCAAATATTTTCTCTACAACGCCATCTGTACTATCCAGACTATTGCATACAAAAGATGCTCAATAAATGGTTGGAAAGAATTAAACTCCTACAATACCCATTTTTTTCTATATATTTAAAAAATTTTATTAAAGTATAGTTGATTTACAATGTTGTGGTAATTTCTTCTGTAAAGCACAATGATTCAGTTATATACATATATATACAGACACTTTTTTTCACATTCTTTTCCTTTATGGTTTATCAAAGAATATTGAATATAGTTATTTGTGCTATACAGCATGGCCTTGTTTTTTATCATCCTCTGTATAATAGTTTGCATCTGGTATTCCCGAACTCCCAATCCTTCCCTCCCTCCACCAGCTTTTTCTGAGATGAAAGACAAGAAAACCAAGTCAGAATAAATCTTTTTAAATTTTCTTAAAAAAGCTTTGCTTCACACTCTAATGTATCCAGAGCTCCCGTGCATCCTCACTGTTACCTTTCTAAGTGCCACGTCATCTTCACATGGGTTCCTAAGATGAACTGTAGCCTATGCTCACTACAAATCTCTTCCTTCCCGATTTTCTATAAATAAGTCACCCAACTAGGCATTCATTGCAGTTATAAATTTGCAGTCACCAACATTAACCAGACTGTCACTTCTCCTGAGTTTCTCTATTCAACTCTGTCCTATTTTCTTTAATCTCCCAACATTTACCTCTGTGGGACTTACAGCAGAAAATCTAGTCTTATATTTCTTTGAGTAAACAAAGGCTAACAGAAGCACACTATTTCAACTTCTTCTTTTGGAAACCTCAAATCTCCCTGCCCCTAAACCCATCTGTTCTGCCTTGCCTCTTGTCAAAATGAACGTAAAATGCCTCTCCCAGTGCAAGGCCAGTCTTCCCTCTGGTCCTCTAATGACTTCTCAGAACTCGCATTCCTTGTGTTCCTTTTTTCTGTTGCAAAAACCTTCTTTTTTAAAATTTATTTATTTTGTAATTGGAGGATAATTTCTTTACAATGTTGTGGTTCTGCTATATAACAATGTGAATCAGCTATAAGCACACATATATCTCCTCCATCCTACAACTGTCATTGTTTTGACTATCTTTTCCTTTGGCACCTTTAACCTCTCTTTCTCTACCAACTTGTGTGTACTAGCTTTGCAGTATGCTCCAGACTTGTTTAAAACAAGCACGCTTCCCCAGCTTTCACTCCTAGCTGCTACTTTCTCTGTGTGCCTCTTCACAACCAAATCTTCTTGAAAGGGCTCTACACTGACTATTTTCAATTATTTAACCCTTACTTATGCCTCAACCCATGGCTTACCCTGTCCTATGCAGCAATGGCACTTTATAATATCACCAGTAACATCCTTGTTGCATAATTTTATCAGACTCTTCAGCTCCTTCCAGCTTTAACCCTCATATATAACATCACCCTTTGATACTGTGCGGAAAAGACTTAACAAAGCAGATCTGACTACTTATCTTTAGAAAGGCCTGTTTGCAAGGATGGTCCTTGTAAAGAATCTGGGAACTTATCCCTCAGGAGTGGTATCACCTCCCACATCCAAACCATTTACAACAGGGGGCTCAGTGTTTTGGCTTGCAGTGTGTCAGGCAAAACAAAGCTGGTTCAGTAACAGTTCAACTTCGGAGGCGGTGATCCTTCAGCAAACAAGAGATTTTGTGAATGCTTAAATGAGTAAAATATTGGATAATCCTCATTTTCTTCAGTGTCTTTAATTTCTTGGCTCCTTAAGTAGGATATAAATAAGCCCAGTGCTTCCTTGAGAAAGCAAGCTTTTACAGGCCCTGGATTTTCACGTATGTTATTGGTGTTGTTCAGTCTCTCAGTCATGTCTGATTCTTTGTGACCCCATGGACTACAGCACACCAGGTCTCTCTGTCCCTCACTATCTCCTGGAGTTTGCTTAAACTCATGTCCATTGAGTCGATGATGCCATGCAACCATTTCATCCTCTGTTGGCCTCTTCTCCTGCCCTCAATCTTTCCCAGCATCACAATCTTTTCTAATGAGTCTGTTGTTCACATCAGGTGGCCAAAGTACGAGAGCTTCAACATCAGTCCCTCCAGTGAATATTCAGGATTGACTACTTTTAGGATTGACTGGTTTGATCTCCTTGCTGTCCAAGGGACTCTCAAGAGTCTTCTCCAGCACCACAGTTCGAAAGCATCAATTTTTCAGGGCTCACATGTGATTGCAGTATTAAAGAAGACTGATTGGTACCCCAGTCCAAAGACAAACATTTTAAAATCAAACTAATGGTTGCATTGGGTCACTGAGGCTGGTTGAGAGAGAAAATCATTCATGATTATAAGCTCAAGAGGCAGAGACAGTGGTTACTGGGAGCATGCAGACCAGCATAACCTGCAAGATATCCATAGATTCACTGGGTACACTGGGGGAGTGGACAAGCTGTGTGCACTAGACTATTTCTTGACATGTAATCTATCCTCAAATCTTTGATGCTGACACATTGCATGTTCCATACCAGCTTCATCTTCCTTTGCTCCATTGTCTCTACCTGTCCCACATGTCCTTCAGGCTCTCTTCTGTGACTCAGAACCTTAACTATGCTCTAGTAATACTGCCTTCTTCACCTCCCAGCTAGTGCAACTCTTTTAATCCAGTTTTTAAAAAATTTTTGTACAATTGTAAAGGCTAGTTTTCATTTGCAGTTATTATAAATTTTGGCTATGTTTATATAAGATGTTGTTCAATATATCCTTGAGCCTGTCTTACACCCAACAGTTTGTACTGTCCACCCCTCCCCCACACTGGTAACCACTAGTTGGTTCTCTATATCTGCGAGTCTGCTGCTTTTGTGTTATGTTTATGTCAATAGTTTATTTTATTTTTTTTAGATTCTACACATAAGTAGAATGGTATTTATCTTGCTCTGTATAACTTATTTCACTTTAGCTTAATGCCCTCCAAGTTCATCCATGTTGCTGCAAATGGCAAAATTTCATTCTTTTCATGGCTGAGTAGTATTTCGTGTGTGTGTGTGTGTGTGTGTACACATATACACACACACCACATCTTTATCTATTCACCTATTGATGGACACTTAGGTTGTTTCCATATCTTGACAACTGTAAATGATGCTGCTGTGAACATTAGTGTGCATATATCTTTTCAAATTAGTGTTTGTCTTTTTTTTCTGATATATACCCAGGTGTGGAATTGCAGGGTCATATGGTAGTTCTAATTTTAGTTTCTTGAGGAACCTCTGTGCTGTTTTCCACAGTGGCTTTACCAGTTTCTATTCTCCCAGCAGTGTAGGAGGGTTCCTTTTTCTCCACATTCTTGCCAACATTTGTTCTTTTTAGTAAGTCATTCTCATTGTGGTTTTGACTTACATTTCTGTGATGATTAGAGATACTGAGTATCTTTTTATGCATCTGCATATCCTCTTTGGAAAATTGTCTATTTTCAGTTCTTTTGCCCATTTTTGAATTGAGGTTTTTTGATGTTGCAGTTTATGAACTATTTATATATGTTGGATATTAATTCATTATCTATTATAACCTTTGCGATATTTTCTCCCATTTAGTAGATTGTCTTTTCATTTTTTGATGGTTTCCTTTGTGATGAAAACGTTTTTAAGCTTAATTAGGCCCCATTTGTTTATTTTTGCTTTTATTTCCTTTGCTTTAGGAGATAGATTAAAAATATACTGCTATGATCTATGTCAAAGAGTGTTCTACCAATGTTTTCTTAATCCCTGCTTTTGAGCTTCAATCTCTTATATGGTTGTCATTTTTGTACTCCAATAAATGATTTATAATTTCACCTTATTTATATTTTAATGGGTAACACATTACAAGGGAGAACAGCACAACCCAAAGCAGCTTAAACAAACTGATGAAATAGGAAATACTTTTTGGCTTAGGAAGTAAGAAAAGATACCAGGACTTGAGGAAGAGCTACAAGAACTAAGAATAATCCTGGGATTCAAATCCCATTTCTGGTTTTTATTTTTAATTCTCACTTTGAAATTATCCCTCTAAATGGTGGGAAGACACCTTCTAACAGTTCCAGATTCATACTTTAGTGATAAACTCTAGTGCAAAGGAGTTTTGTTTTCTCAGCATCTGCATATCAAAAAAAATAATAAATTCAAAAGCTAAACGTCAACAAACAAAAAGGAATGTCTACCTCTTGGGCTAAACATTTGTTCAGTTAGAAAGCATATAATCAAACAGACTTGGAACATGTGCCTATTTCGGAAAGTAGATTAAGGAAGTGTGGTTCTCTGAATAGAGTGAGAGAAAGCAACTGGAGTGATGTGCTGCCTGAATTTGTGACAGTGAAGAGCTCGTGGACTGACTCAGTCAATACATAGGTGCTCTGCATGCTAGTGGCTTACTTCCTCTGTATCCAGTGTTCTTTTGTTTCTCTTTCCACTCAATAGATTTATTGAATCATGAATATAAAGACATAACAGAAACAAATTATATGAAAACCTTTTTAGAATGCTGTACATAATTAGGTGGTTGACATCTTCTGAATTTTTTGTGTTGACTTTAGCTTTGAATGGTTTTTTTTTTTTTTTCTTCTCTTTTCTATAGCAAAGTCTGGTTTAGATGACTTCTGGGGTCCTTCATATCTGAGAAATTTGTCAAAATAGGACAATTTCTGCTCTACTGTTATAACAAAATTGTATCATGGATTCATTAAGCCCCAAGTAGTCCTGGAAGAGTGTCACTCTCTGCATGTCCCAGGAGAGGGCTGCAGATCCCATCACCTGTCCGGGCTAGATATTTTGCTCTTAGTGGCCGCTTTGTCTGTTACTCTGTCTTCAGTTTGAGAGGTGATCTGCACGCTGGAGGCTATAGCATCCCCAAAGCAGACTAGGGACAGCAGTCATTATTCCACAAAACAAGTGCACCAAGATACCTACAGGCACAAGCTGACACAAACTAAAAATTCAGAGTCACATCACTCAAATGTCAAATCAACCACAGAGATTGAAAGAATATATTTCAGAACATGTTCCTCCTGCTCCTGTTCCTCACTTGTTTTGACACAGTGATACCTTGTTTTGGACTCAATCCATTTATCTACTCCTATATCTGAATTTCATTTTTTTTCCAAGGTTGCAAGCAGGAGGTATAAACATGTTTCATTTGGTAACACAGCTCTTTCAAAGATATTGAGATATAAACGGTGGTGAAGATCTTTGGTTCTTCATCTAAATAATTTTGGGGCTTACAATATTTCTAACACTGGGATGTAGGCAGGTCCTATGAAAAACCTGCAGAAACTCTAAAAATTCTTCAGGAGTCACACGATAGGCATATGTATTGCCTTCTCTCTATATCTAGGATTTTATTTCCACAAGAGTGGAACTGGTAGACTTTTAAAATACATATATATATTTGACTGTGCCTCGTCTTAGTTGTAGTATGTGGGATCTTTATTTGCAGCATGCAGGATCGAGTTCCCTGACCATGGATTGAACCCAAGGCTGCTGCCTTGGGAGCTCAGAATCTTAGCCACTGGACCACCAAGGAAGTCCCTAGAACTGATAGACTCTTTGGCCACCAAACAAAAAATGTTTACCCTAATTGGTGAAATTTTGTCCCAATGTGATTTAGATGCTGCCTTTCTTTCAAGCTCTAACCCATGACCTAACAATCTAAGACTAAGAAAAAAGGTTCGGTATTATACAATACATGAGCCACATTTATTTCTGCAACTTCTTTCCTGCAAAAGTAGCTGGGCTTATGGTAGGAGCATTAGGCTAATTGTCCAGTGAACATTCTTTCCCTAATCAGAAATTCAGACCTAATTTTCAAAGGGAATAGACATGAGGATTTATGCACACAATTCACTCCTTCTTTCACTCGCTGAGTGAATGTCACTTAAACACACCAGGCACAGTTGTTCGGTCATTAAGTCATGTCCGACTCATCGCAACCCCATGGACTGTAGATCACGAGGCTCCTCTGTCCATGGGATTTCCCAGGCAAGCATACTAGAGTAGGTTGCCATTTCCTTTTCCAGGGACTCTTCCTGCCCCAGGGATCAAACCCAAGTCTCTTGCATTGGCAGGCCGTTTCTTCACTTCTGAGCCACCTGAGAAGCTCACCAGGTACAGTTACACTCAGGAGATTGAAAGGTAAATAAACCAGTGTCCTTAGATGTGGAGTAGCTTACAATCAAGTGGAAGAGATAGATATGCAAATTGTCACTGTAATTTGATATGCTAAGTTCTTTAAGAGATATGTAAATAGAATGTTGTTGAAACACAGAAAGAAAGATGAGTTGAACACCCTGGAGTCACATCTAGAGTGACTAGAATACTCCGATTAGATGTCTCCCAGAAGATTTCAAGAGGAGGAAACGCAGGACTATTTAAAACTATTGGCTCAAAGCTAAATTTTTAAATAAAGGTAATATTTTCTGCAGTTGAGTCCAACAATGCTATATCCTGGTTTATAATGACACAGATGACTATCTATCTATTCATCCATCCACATGGATACAAGGTGAGAAACTTGAGACAAAGAGGGCTCTTTTCAAAATTACCCAAGAACAGCAAGCATGTCTTGGGTGTCTTCCCCCAGATGCAGAATTGGAGACAATTGTTCAAAAACTAAACATTTATTTCAGAGGTTATCCCAGAAAGCAGCAATGGAACATGGAAGAACCAAGACAAGGACAGGAGGGAGGCCAATAATAGATCCACATCAAGCAAGCTACCACTGTGGTCAACTAAGACCCAGTTCCTCTGAGAATCTCGAAGAAAATCACTCTAGAGTTATCCCCCAAGGTAAAAAGGAAAAGAGGCTGTTTATTCTTCATCTTCCATCTTTCATTGTCTGAGACTCAATCTCAGAAACATAAACTATTTTGAGCCAAGAGAAAGCTCTTATAGGGGAGAATCCCAGGTGCCTGCACTGGGACACCTTAGACATACACTTGAATGTGGTATCAAGGTGTTATAGGTGAAAACCAATAGCATCTTCTGTACAGTGTTAACTGAGATTGTCCCAGGTGAACTGGACTGAACATATGGTCTCCCTACTGTTGACCTCATATATTAGGAATGCATTTTTCTTTCTCTCCGTGAGTTGAATATGAATCTGAAAAATTCAAAACAGTTAAATTTGGAGGATGTAAATAAAAATGTCCATTATTAGATTTCTACTAAGATCCTCTCTTGATGTCTTGCTCATATAATCCACAACCATGTAGAAGCTCAGTGGTTTGTGTTGCTATCTTCCTTTATCCAATTATATTTGCTCCATCTGTACTTTCTTGTGAATTTTCTCTAATTATCAAGCACACATTTAATTAAGCACCTTTTTAGTCACTTAGCATGAAGTTGTGAAAGTTGAAAGAGTGAGAATCAGTCATATGAGACGAATAGCAAAAAGCATGAAATAGACCCACCTGTTCAAAACTGGTGAAATGAAATGAATGTGAGGAGTATTAAATATTCTGAGGAGCAACTATCACTTTATTGTTTTGCAAAATGGCTTTTGAATTGTCATTAATGTTCTTAGTAATTAATGAACACCAGATGGAATATGCAAGACAAGACCATATCCATCAGAGGGTGTTTCCTCAGAGTTAAATGAGGCAGAGCCTGGAAAGTTTTCTCCTCCCTTAGTCTTGGGTCAGAAAAAAAGGCCCATATATTTTGTCATAACTTTGGAGGAAACCTAAAAAGCATGCCCTGGCCTCTCTGATACCTAGATATGAGACACAGTACTTTATTTCTACCCATCCATTTTCAGTACAAAATTCTGCTCTCTGACTCCAAATGTTTCCAAGCAGTTTTCCTTCTATCCCACTAGGTAAAAAGAACAGTTTTAAGAAACTATAAGTGAGTGAAAAGAGGAAAACAGCAAGCTGTATAGTTCCAGCGTCTGAATCATGAAAATGAATGAGTCAGTTGTTACTCCATGACTTGGGAGGGCAGGTGTATATCCACAGCTAAAGCATATTAGTATTAGTACCTCTCAATAGTAATAGAAACACAAGATCTAAGGTTCTCTAAGGTCTTGAAGGATAGGGTTTCAGGGGCGTAATCTAGAGAACTTCAAAATGTATGGAAATGATTGAAGATGAGGTATTATGGGATTGGGTAGTAAATCAAGATGCAGTGACTGTGTGCCTCAGTGAAAGAAGGAGATGATCTGTTCTTTAGACTTTTCTCTACTTTCCCTTGTGACTGAAACTTTGAGAAGTTTCAGAGAATGGAGTAGACTCTTTAGTTCTAAAAGGAAAATTTTTAGAAACGTTTCTGCTTCATCTAGGTGGAAAAGAATCAGAGATGAAGCAAGGGAGGATGAGCTGTAATGTTGGGAAGTTCTCCTAAGAAGTAAATAAAACCCATGAATATGGAAAGCTTTGTTGATTATACTCCAGGTCTTGAGCTTGATTCTTCTCAAAACCAGTTAGAAAGTTGGAAACAGGGATTTTGCATGTTAAAAATGAACAAATTCCTACCATTTGAGACTGGTGATATATTGGCCTATTTGCTTATCTGACCTTACCATGCTCACTCTCAGTCTGAGGCTTTCTTGGCTATGTAGTCCCCATTAATTGAATTACCATTACCCACTACCTTTACCCTTTCATCTCTCAATGTGATGGAGCTACTACCTTAAAGGCCCCACAAAAGTCTAGCCTTCTCTAGGAAGATTTTCTTTATCCTCAAGTCCACTCTGATCTCTCCCTCTTTTGAAATATTTTGACATTCATGATCTGTTTCACTCATTTCCTGATTGGAGTACAAAATATTGCCTATACTATAATGCTTGCTATTACTTTATATGCATAACCGTTTATCTCCAACTAAACCGTAGATTCATGAAGCCATGACTGTGACTTATACTTCTTCTGTGTACCCATATCACTGAACATAGAACAACATGGATTCGTGGACTATTTGAGCTGAAATAGTTAAAATGCTGTTAAGTTAAAATGCTGTATTTAAGGATAAGGCAACTGAGACCCATAAAAGAAAAAAATACCTTTCCAGTGTCTTTTAAAGAGTTAGAGTGTCGAAACTTGACTATAAAATTCTGACCCGTCTAATGCTCTTTATATTATACCAGATAGCCTCTGAGATCTGATATGTATTGAGACAAATTTAATTACTTTAAAGTCCTGGGGATTCTTAGGGGCATTCTCCAAAATAAAAGTATTGGAACTCACCACTTCTTTTGTGAGGGGGAGCATTTTTCAAAGTTGTCAAACTGAAGAGTTTTCCTTGAAAGAGCATTTAACCCATTTCCCCCACTTAATTAGGCTGAATCAAGTCTTAGTTGCAGCACACAGGACTTTTTGTTGCAGCACATGGACTCTAGTTGTGGCACACAAGCTTCAGTATTTAGGGTGCTCAGTCTTAGTTGCTCTATGTATGTGGGCTTTTAGTTCCCCAACCGGTGATCAAACTCGCATCTGCTGCATAGCATGGCTGATTCTTAACCACTGGACCCCTGGGGAAGTCCATCCTCAATTTAACTCATTTTGGTTGGAGCAGAGTTTTGGCTTTTCTCATCCTTTCCTCTGCTCTTTGATTCTATCTGATAATCAGCAAGAAGGAAGGTTTTATCATTTAAAATAAATCATCTATGTAACAATGAGAGCATCTTTCTGTCTTCTCTAGCAGTTAGAACGTCTGTGAATTTTGTGCCAAGTGACACGTGGAAAAGGTCTAGCTACAACTTAAGATTTCATCAAAACCCCGCCTGTCCCTTCTAGCCATAGATCGATCAGCATTTTCCCGTCAGCATATGAAATTTCTTCTAAATAAAAAGGTACAAACACACAGTCAGAGAGGAAAGGAAAAGGGCAGACAAAAAGCAAAAGTGACAGAAATCATCAGACAGGTGTCTTTGGCAGAGCTTATACTGCCTGACCCCCATTCCAAAGCTTACCGGCAGGCAAGTATGTGACAGCTGCCAGCCTGCAGACACAGGCGCCAGCTGCTGAAAATGTACAATGCTTGGATTTCCTAAAACCTGACAGCAAAGATTAGCCTGATGGAGTCTTCTAGGGACAGTGCACGTTGAACATAAGGACAGCAGCTGGTTGAAAGTAACAAGAATGGGAATTTACAGAGTGCTCTGTGAAATCAGGGACCTCCCAGGTGGCTCAGTGGTAAAGAATCCACGTACCAGGGCAGGAGCTGCAGGTTCGATCCCCGGGTCAGGAAGATTCCCTGGAAATGGCAACTCACTCCAGTATTCTTACTTGGAAAGTCCCATGGACAGAGGAGCCTGGCGGGCTACAGTTCATGGGGTCACAAAGAGTCAGACATGACTGAACAACTGAGCACGCACAGATTCAGACTGTGAAATTAACCACCAGGATACATTTCCCTTGAATCCTAAGCAAGCTGAGCCTTAATCTTAGGGGAAAAGGTTGGCTGACTAATTAGTCCTGAGTTTGGAAACTTGAAGTGCTGCTTATCACCTTTTTGATTTTTAAATTTATTTTGGACTAGTATTATTATTATTTTTTTCTCTCTCTCTGCTGAGAGAGAGCTGCCTCAGCTGCTATCTCAGCTATCAGAGCTGCCTTAAAATCCTCTCTCACATTTCTTTCTTTTTTTCAAATATAGTCAAAAATTTGGATTTCTGAAATGTGCCAATTTATAAAAACTAATTCATAGAAGAAAAAAAGCATTAGATATCTTTTATGTTCTGAATGTCTCAGAAAAATAATTGAGGCTGTACCTGACAACTAAAGCAAGTTAGAAAGCACTCTTTCACAAGACCTATGATTTTCTTCCTATTGTTCTGAATCACAGTGGGTCCTGGAAACAAAGAGAATAAAGGCATTTCCTACATGGTGTTGTTTAATTATAAAGTAGTTTGTTACTGAAATATATCTGTGTATGGTATACACATTTTAGCATTGACTTGTACTACAATTCACTACAAGTTAAAGCTGATATTTTTCCAAGCTTTGAATGCTATTATACATTTATAGTCAAATGTGATGACACTGTTACAATTCAGGGCCAGGACTAAGGTGGAATGAGTGAAGCTCCCAGGGAGAAAATTTAAGAGACACTCTCAGGGCCAAGGCTGTACTCACATGACGGTCTCATGTGAGACCTTCTTAAATTTTGCAGCGTAGGAGTTTCTCTGCTCTCACCTGGTTGAAATTGTGGTCTTCACTCTTTGTCAATAAATGATCTACCATATTATCTGGAACTGGGTATTGCAGTGTTGTCTACCCTGATAGTCTCTCTTTTTACCATCTCTGTGTTCTAGTAGAGATTGTAGACCTCTAAGTATCTCATTAAATGTGTCCAAGACACAAAAAAGAATATTGCACTAGAAACTAAAATGCCAACTTCTTGGTGACTGAAAGACATGGAGGACACCAGGGTCAAATTCCAGAAAGTAATTGGGATGGGAGAGAGTTTGGGAATTATGAGGAATATTATAAGATTCCCTGTCTGGGATTATTGACCAACATTTATTTCAAGTGTCACTGGAGGAAACTGTGGGTGGTAACACGTTTTAGCATCAGGAGATTTGAAGAGAACAGAAGAATTGCCTGTTGATGGATCTGGCAGCCATCCCCTCAGAGACGAACCTATAAACACTCAGTGTTACCATGATGCAGCTATCTATGAGCCTTTACCTTATTCCAGATATTTTGCCAGATATCCGTCACAGACTGTCTCTAATTCTCATAGAAACCTATTTTTCAGGTGATATTGCAAAGTATCAGAGTCATTGTTTGCACCCATAAGGTTAACAAGTGTCAGAACCTACATTTTAAGCCAGCTTCATCAATCTCCAAAGCCTTTAGTATAAATCACTGCTTGTGTTATGTGATTGATTGTAAAATATAAGCAAACACACGCTACTGTAATTAAAGAAGCCAGCATGATATTAGAACCCATCAGAATATATTGTGAATAGCCTTCTGACTTATGGCAGTATATAAGCATCTCATCCTCAAGTGTTGCCAAAACTTCGGCCTCTGTTAACTGATGCTGAATAGAAACATGAAGACAGTTTTGGGTCAAGTAGAAAAGAATAGCTTTATTGCTTTGCTAGTCAAGGGGGCCCACAGCGGGCTAATGACTCACAACTGTGCGTCTCACCCTGGAGCGGGTAGTGAGGAATCTTGTAGTGTTCAAGGATGTCACCCCTGTTCAGCTATTTACCTTATTTCTCATTTCACATTCACAAAATGTGGTTGATGCTTTGTATTTTTCAGAACTCTTCTGGTTACAGGTGCCAGAAATCCAACTCAAAATGGCTTAAGCCAAAAAGTGGTTTAAAAACAGACCCATATAACCACAAATTCAGGGGTAAGCTAGGTGTAGGCACAGGTGAATTCAGGGGTTTATATAATATCATTGAAATGAATCAGTTCTCTCCAACTCTGAAGTCTACACAATGACATCCTGGCTCAGTTGTCCAGCAATCTCATATGTTAGTGAAATGGTTGCCAGCAGGCCCTGGCTTTTATCTGTATTTCATCAGCCCGAGGAGAAACCAAATTCATCTTTCAGAGCTACTTCATTCTGTCCCAGGATTGAGTCCACTTTGAGTCTCATGACCAACTTTCAGCAGGAAACAGTGACAAGGAAATTTTAGTGTCTGATTAGTCAAACTTGTGTTCTATTGCCTGTTCAGAGTTGTGGTAGGAAACTCTATACTTGAAACATATGGGCTTAGTTTGAGGGTGGGGTAGTTTCCCAAGGAAAATAAGGAATTTCAGAGAACAGTTTTTCTGGATAAAGTACAAGATTCTCATTCAAATATCAATTTCAGACAAATAACGAATATTTTTTAGTAGAAGTGTCCCAAATGCTGCATCAATTTTAGTATAAATATGTCCCATGCAATATTTGAGACATACTTACACTAAGAAATTATTCATGTGTAATTGAAATTCAAATTCAAGTGGATGTTTTCTACTTATATTTGCTAAGTCTGGCAACTCTATAAGCAGAAGCAGCAGAGGTTCACTTAAAGATCTTATTAGTTACATTTTTCACGTAAGATTTTTAGCCCAGAGAAATTTCAGAACAAGCCCCAAATCATACACATATTGCAAATCTCGACAGGATATTAACTCATGGCTACTAGTTTATAAAGCCACCATTTAATCTACTCCCAAGCCTCCTCATCTCAAACCCCTTAAAATAAGAGGACCCATGCATTCCCTAGCACTGAAGAACTAATCCTGACATTGGGCTTAGTAGTGCTCACCTGAGATCCAGTGAGATTAGCTCCTAACTCATCAATGCTAACTTCAGGAGGATCAGCAAACATTTGCAGCTTAGTTTTATTCTAAGAATGCTAATTAGCTAATATTGTGTAAAATGTACCTTTTCCCACCAGTTCCCTTGAAGGGAAAGATAATCTGGAAAGGATCACAGAGATTACATAGAAATTGACTTCTGTCACGCCCAGTTTACTGATCAGTTCAGTCCAGTCGCTCAGTTGTGTCCGACTCTTTGCAACCCCATGGACCACAGCATGCCAGGCCTCCCTGTCCATCATCAACTCCTGGAGCTACTCAAACTCATGTTCATTGAGTCGGTGATGCCATCCAACCATCTCATCCTCTGTCGTCCCCTTTTCTTCCTTCCTTCAATCTTTCCCAGCATCAGGGTCTTTTCAAATGAGTCAGCTCTTCACATCAGGTGGCCAAAGTACTGGAGTTTCAGCTTCAGCATCAGTCCTTCCAATGAACATTCAGGACTGATTTCCTTTAGGATGGACTGGTTGGATCTCCTTGCAGTCCAAGGGACTCTCAAGAGTCTTCTTCAACACCACAGTTCAAAAGCATCAATTCTTCTGTGCTCAGCTTTCTTTATAGTCCAACTCTCACATCCATACATGATTACTGGAAAAACCATAGCCTTGATTAGACAGAACTTTGTTGGCAAAGTAATGTCTTTGCTTTTTAATATTCTGTCTAGATTGGTCATAACTTTTCTTCCAAGGAGCAAGTGTCTTTTAATTTCATGGCTGCAGTCACCAGCTGCAGTGATTTTGGAGCCCCCAAAAATAAAGTCTGTCACTGTTTCCCCATCTATATGCCATGACTTGATGGGACAGGATGCCATGATCTTTGTTTTTGGAATGTTGAGCTTTAAGCTAGCTTTTTTACTCTCCTCTTTCACTTTCATCAAGAGGCTTTTTAGTTCTTCACTTTCTGCCATAAGGGTGATGTCATCTGCATATCTTAGGTTATTGATATTTCTCCCTGCAATCTTGATTCCAGTTTGTGCTTCTTCCACCCCAGTGTTTCTCATAATGTACTCTGCGTATGAGTTAAATAAGCAGGATGACAATATACAGCCATGACGTACTCCTTTTCCTATTTGGAACCAGTCTGTTGTTCCATGTCCAGTTCTGACTGTTGTTTCCTGATCTGCATACAGGTTTCTCAAGAGGCAGGTCAGGTGGTCTGGTATTCCCATCTCTTTCAGAATTTTCCACAGTTTATTGTGATCCACACAGTCAAGGGCTTTGGCATAGTCAATAAAGCAGAAATAGATGTTTTTCTGGAACTCTCTTGCTTTTTCCATGATCCAGCAGATGTTGGCAATTTGATTTTTGGTTCCTCTGCCTTTTCTAAAACAAGCTTGAACATGTGGAAGTTCACGGTTCATGTATTGTTGAAGCCTGGCTTGGAGAATTTTGAGCATTACTTTACTAATGTTGAAATGAGTGCAATTGTGTGGTAGTTTGAGCGTTCTTTGGCATTGCCTTCCTTTGGGATTAGAATGAAAACTGACCTTTTCCAGTCCTGTGGCTACTGCTGAATTTTCCAAATTTGCTGGCATATTCAGTGCAACACTTTCACAGCATCATCTTTTAGGATTTGAAATAGCTCAACTGGAATTCCATCACCTCTACTAGCTTTGTTCTTAGTGATGCTTTCTAAGGCCCACTTGACTTCACATTCCAGGATGTCTGGGTCTAGGTGAGTGATCACACCATCATGGTTATCTGGATCATGAAGATCTTTTTTGTACAGTTCTTCTGTGTATTCTTGCCTCCTCTTCTTAATATCTTCTGCTTTTGTTAGGTCCATACCATTTCTGTGCTTTATTGAGCCCATCTTTGCATGAAATGTTCCCTTGGTATCTCCAATTTACTGATAAAATCAATAAAAAAGGGATTTGGTAGTACTGGAGCCATAGGGTTCCTCATGACAAGAGGAGCTGACAACTTGGGCTTTGCAGAGGAGCAGGAAGTTAAAATCGAACAGAGATCTTTAAGAAAACACAAAACTCATTTCATTGGCTTTAAGTGCATAAGCACCTAATTTTAGACTTGGACTCTTCATGGCAGTGTCGCCTGCTTTGTTGTTATTTCAGGAAGAAAAATACAACTAGTTCCACTTCATTTCCTAATATAGTAGATCCATTTTTTTTATCACCTTACACAAATTAGTATATTAAAGCTGAATAAACCTTCTATTTTAATTGCTAATCTTCTCACTGTGCTTACAAACGTCCCTCTACAATGTATACAGGGAAAGAGCCAAGACAGTGCCTGCTTAAATGGATTTATTAGCTCATTCAGGTAAAGATTAGCCCTTGTCTCTTACAGACGCTCCAACTGGATGAAACCAAAACGAGAAGTGAGTTCAAACAGAATAGTAAGACACAGTAATGAAATCAACAATTGGATTCAGTTTAGCTGAATAATAATTGGAGTCAGTTAATAATGACTGAACATATCATCCTGATCAGTCCATCCAGGTTTGTAGAACTGGGCTAGGCTGGGGACCTGGGCCCCTTTACCAGAGTGTTTGCACTTGCACCCGGTCAGATGTCTCCTCCAGCAACAGAATAGAAAGAAACTATAAGGGACTAAAAGTAACTGAACAGGTAACTATACACTTGGATGGCAGAGGCAATATGAACAATAAAATACAAAAAAGTTGCAAACTGACTGCCACTCCTGAAGTGCTGGGAGCAAAGGTAGGGTACTCTGCACACAGCACAACCAGAGAAGTGGGCAAACAAAGTCACCCCTCCAGCCCAACCCACCTACTCTCACCTCATTTAAAGACCAGGGCACCAGTTTCTTGTGCCCTGCCAATGCAGGTGATGCAAGAGATTTGGCTTTGATCCTTGGGTTGGGAAGATCCCCTAGAGTAGGAAATGACATCCCACTCCAGTATTCTTGTTTGGAGAATCCCATGGACAGAAGAACCTGGCCAGGTGCAGTCCATGGGCTCGCAAAGAGTAGGATACACACGTGTCTGCTGCAGAACAAGACCTGATAAAGCCTTGCCTGAACTCCTTGTCTGGTCTCTTATCAATTTTTATTGACTAAAGAATCTAAGAACTCTAGTCTGCAACAGGGTGATCCAGCACCACCGAGCTGACATAATCAGGAAGAAAATAATCATAACCCTGAAAGCACTACCACTTTCAAATATGTAGACTCTAAGTACTTATATTAGCTTATGTAAAGTTTCCAACAGTTTCATGAGGTATGTTTTATTTTCACATTTATTTCACAGATCAGGAGCCTGGGGTTCTAGGATTTGTAATGGAACTTACTCAGTGGCAGAGTTGGGATTTTAAAACAAATCTGTTCAATTTCAAAATCCATACCATTTACTACTGTACCTTACTGCGTCCGTAGGCTGCAAAATAAGCATGAAAGCAAGGTCAGAAAGCTTAAAAAAAATTTTTTTTAAACAATGTTTGATTGCGTCTTTATTCACACATTGGCTGCTTATCAAAATAATGTAAGTAGATGACCTGTAAGATTCTTTTCAGAATAATCACCTTGGGCCTCATGTGCATTCAGAGAATCTGTCATAACAGGGGGACACCGAGCTCCCTGTGCACTGATGCCCAGGGTTCTCATCTCAGGGCCTGACCTAGCACTTCCTTCCCTGCTTGACACCTGAAGGTCTCAGTAGAGTTCCCCCACTTGGTAAGGGCACTGCTTTTCTGTCCTTAGCTCAGGCTGCTATAGTATGGTTGGATTGGGTGAGACCCTCTTCCTGGTTTGCAGATAGCTGTGTTCTAGTTATGACCTCATTGTGGGTAGGGGTAGGTCTAGTGTCCCTTCTTTTTATAAAGGCATTACTCCCATCATGAAGGCCCCATTCACATGACTGATTGTTGTTGGTTAGTCACTAAGTCGTATCCAACTCTTTTGCAAGCTCATGGACTGTAGCCCGCCAGGCTCCTCTGTCCATGGAATTCTCCAAGCAAGAATACTGAAGTGGATTGCCATGCCCTCCTTCAGGAAATCTTCCCAACCCAGAGATAGAACCTGTGTCTCCTACTTTATAAGACTTAATCTAACCATAATTATTTCCTAAAGACCTCATTTCCAAATACCTTCACATTGTCATGAGGGCTTCAATATATGAACTTTGTGAGGACACGGGTATTTAGTCCATAACAGTACTTTGTGTCTAAACACCAGCATCATCATGCTTGTTAAAAAGTATTTAAGTGTTTTATAGTATTTCTGTGCCAACAAGAATTCCACAGACAGGGAACTTACCTGGGTAGTTCTTAAATAGAGAGTGCTTATTAAGCATTTGCTATGCTCCAAAAACTGTGCTAATGCAGTTCTAATCTTTAAAACAGCTCTGCAGGGTAAGCATTATCACTCCCTCTTCGCAGGTAAGAAAACTAAAGTTCAGTGACGTTTGTAACTTATTTAAGGTTAAAAAAAGCTAGTTAATAGACACAGTAAGATTTAGCTCCAAAGAGTGAGATTCAATTTCTGATAATAGTATGAACAGAAAATTAGCATCTTTTCTGTATTAGCACTATAATACAGAAAATACTACCATAATATTAATTGATTACAAAAGTAATCAATAAACAGTCTTAAATAGGAATGTGCGTGCTAAGTTGTTTCAGTTGAGCCCGACTCTGTGAGACGCTATGGCCTGTAACCCTTCAGGCTTATCTGTCCATGGGATTCTCCAGGCAAGAATACTGGAGTGGGTTGCCATGCCCTCCTCCAGGAGATCTTCCCGATCCAGGGATCGAAACTGTGTCTCTTACATCTCCTGCATTGGCAGGCAGATTCTTTACCACTAGTGCCACCTGGGAAGCCCAAAATAGGAATAGAAAAATTTTATTTGAGCCAAATTGAGGACTATAGCCTGGAATCCAGCTGCTCAGATTACTCTGAGAAAATGATTTGGAGAAGTCTGGTTTTCAGCATGGTTTTATGTCTAATCAACAAACACCAAAAAAACCAGGAATACATTTCTTCAAGGTTTCAAAACAGAAAGCATCAACACATACATAGCCAGTCAACATGACCTTGGCGCCTGGGAAAGGAGTCTGATCATTGAAAGAGGATGCATCGTTGAAATGTGTCCCCAGAAGGGAGGCATTTAGTCTTTATTTTTAACATGGGTTTTTTTTTTTTTTTTAAGTTTTGCTCAGTATGCCCTTTGCTTAAAAAAAAAAAAGTAATAATAATTAAAGCAGATGTACTTTGTATGTTTGATAGGCTAAAAACAGGCTGTTTTGCTTAACATAAAATTCAAGTTACTTCATATATAAGCTGGAATGACTTCTCCATACTTTAATATGTGAAAATTTCTTTTGTCAACTGCTAAGGGAAGTAAACTGAACAGAAAATGAAAGGAATGAAGCAGTGCTATTACATTCTTCTGATGCAGTAGAGCAGAGTCATTAAAGGGTTGATCTTCTGTAGCCAAACCTGGGTTCAAATTCTGTTTCTGTGTTATTAGCTTTGTGACCTTGCTTATTAACATGTGTTTCTGATGTTTTGATAATGGAAACCCCTGGAGAGGCTGCCTCTCCCAAGTGTAGCCAATTTCATTTGGAAGTGCACCTTTTCCCTGCAAACCAGCCAATCCAGAGCCCGTACCCTCAACAGCCTCCTTTATAGGATTCCTGCTCACCGGGGCTCTCTCCCCCAGTCTTAATCACCCCTCCCAGACAAATAGGGGCAGCCCTTATGCCCTAGAGCCAATCCTAAGCCTGTTTACCCTCTCTCACCTGTCCCTTACCCCGGAAGGAGAATGAAGTCTTTTGTCCATGTGGTCCTCATTCTCCTTCTGCCTCCTGACCAACCCTGCTGCTCCCTGCGTGATCTTCCATGGCGGGGCATCACTCGGTGGTATGGCACACCTCCTACCTAGTCTTGGGAACTGTGAGTAACAAGCTGCCTTTTTAATTATAGTCGTCTCCTAATCTGTTGGCTTCTCCATACCTCAATAATCGTGAAATATGCATTTTAAATCACCTTGGGAAATTCATTTCACTTCTATGGGCCTCAGTTATTTTACTTTTTCTGTAAAATTGTTGATCATGGATTTCTATATGAAACTGCATGAAAGACTCCGCACAGAGCCAGGCTTATGGTAAGAATTCAACTGGTAGTATTAATATTGTCCTTAATCAGGTTTTTAGCATCATTACTGTTTGTTTCTGGAAAATGGGTCAATTTTGGTTTACCTCGAGTATTTCTAGTGGCTGACAGAGAGTAGACATACACTAAAAAACAAAAGTTGTGTTTTAAATAAATTAAGGCATTTATTCTTTCTCAGAAGTCCTTATGACTGAAATTAAAGACCTAATTGAGCCAACCTGTCTTGAGGACCAGAGTGCCTTGATTTAGCAGCACCTCATAGCTCAGTGGTGGAGGAGGAAATGGCAACCCACTCCAGTGTTCTTGCCTGGAGAATCCCCTGGACGGGGGAGCCTGGTGGGCTGCTGTCTATGGGGTCGCACAGAGTCGGACACGACTGAAGCGACTTAGCAGCAGCAGCAGCAGCATAGCTCAGTGGAGAAGGCAATGGCACCCCACTCCAATACTCTTGCCTGGAAAATCTCACGGACAGAGGAGCCTGGTGGGCTGCAGTCCATGGGGTCGCTAAGAGTCAGACATGACTGAGCGACTTCACTTTCACTTTTCATTTTCATGCATCGGAGAAGGAAATGGCAACCCACGCCAGTGTTCTTGCCTGGAGAATCCCAGGGATGAGGGAGCCTGGTGGGCTGTCATCTATGGGGTCGCACAGAGTCGGACATGACTGAAGCGACTTGCAGCAGCAGCAGCAGCAGCAGCAGCAGCAGCATAGCTCAGTTGATAAAGCATCTGCCTGCAATGTGGGGGACTTGGGTTCAATTCCTGGGTCAGGAAGTTCCCCTGGAGAAGGAGATGGCAACCTGCTCCAGTATTCTTAATCCTATGGACAGAGGAGCCTGGCAGGCTAATGGGATCGCAAGAGTCGGACACAACTTAGTGCTATCTTTCTTCCTTTTCTTTGCAGTATGGCTGAGCAAAACCACTTGTTCTTGGGCATCTACATTTTATTTTCTAGGTAAACACATGAGCATCGCTAAACACACAAAAACAGTAAAGTGACAGGAAAATTCTTCAGTGTACACTTTTCTCAGTCTTGCACTCTTAACAAGAGTTTGAAATTTGAGATATATCCTTGAGGAAAAAAATTATACATTTAGAAAAATGCCATAAATAATAAATGTTTTTCCTTCAGAACATGGTGCCTGCCAGGGACTAATGATGGCCACATTGAGTAGAAACAGCGTGTGTCTTTTTATAAACAGGGTTCTTCTAAAACTGCTGCATCTTCCTTTTTTATTCTGATTGTGAATTCCAGAGATGTAGCGTTAGCAGAGAGGCCTGGTGTGTGAAGAGGGGCCACTCTCAGGAAAGCTCTGGAGTCAAATGATAATTTGTGAGGAATGAGACAGTCTGAATTTCTGTATGATGTGTGCAGGCTCTGATCTGCCTCCGGCATGGATTTCTTTGCTGTGTTAAGGGAAACATTACCTGATGCGTCAAACAGAAAGTGTTAAGAGCGGATACTGTTGTGTCTGAGCAGTCATTTCTTAGAACCTGAAATTCTCTGTAATTTCAAAACTTATGATAGCTATGGGAGAGCAGGATATAAGAGAGAGGAAATGTGGTCCCGGGGGACATTTCTAAATACCATCAGCGCTAATGGCTGACTGACAAGCTGGTGATGTGGTAGTGGTCACAGAATTGCCCGGGGATCACCTTCTGTCCTCAGGTTTCCCTCTATGTGGGCTGATGTGGATTGGATTAAAAAAGAAACGTAAGTTCTCTTCTTTCAGGTCACATAGTCTGGGGGTTCCCAACTTCTGGGATCTAATGCCTGATGGTCTGAGGTGAAGCTGATTTAATAGGAATATAAATAAAGTGCACATAAATGTAATATGCTTGAATCATGAAAACTGTCTCCACGAAACCTGTCTGTGATGCCAGAAAGACTGGGGACTGCTGATAGTCTCCCTTCTTTTCTTGCCGGTTTGTCTTTTTGTGTTGCAACATTTAGCCCTTATTTCATAGATAAATTAGGGCAATAACCAAATTTGGACCAATATCAATAATATATACTTTCTTCAGAATTTATGATTTTTTAATGTGCTTTCAAACACACTAATGTTATATAGCGGAAATTGCTTCTATATTTTCAACATTGGCTTACTATTACGGTTGGCATGAAAAAATAGTGTATAGATAATATTTAAAGCATTACTTAATGTGTGCCTATTGTGTGCTGGGCTCTGTGCTACGTTTATTGCATTTATTATCTTTTATTACAAAAATTCTCTAGGCTATACATACCTATGTTACAAATAATGAAACTAAGGCTCAGGTTACATTGGGAAGCAAAAGTCATTTATATATAAGCAGTGGCCTATAAACCTACAACTTAGATATTTTTCTACAACTCCATCTTGTGCTTCAAATTTTCAGTGCGTTCCCAAAGTATGGGAAAACAATCATTTATTTGGTTATTTAACATAGAAATTCACATTATTTCTGTCCTTGGGCATATTAAAAAAACAAGAAAGAAGGATATTTTTTCTGGTTGATTCTGATTTGTCTGATTCCATAGAATTTCTCATTATTTTTTAATTGAAATATAATTGGTTTACAGTGTTGTGTTAGTTTCTGCTGTACAATGAAGTGAATCAGCTATAAGCATACATATGTCCCATCCCTCCTGAGCCTCTTCTCCTTAACCCACCCCACCCCCCGCCCCTGCCCCCATGTAGGTCATCACAGAGCACTGAGCTGAGCTTCCTGTGCTGTACAGCGGGCTCCCACTAGCTATTCTACACGTGGTAGTGTACATATATCAATGCTACTCTCAATTTGTCCTGCCCTTTCCTTTCCTAATTCTGTAACATTTCAGAGGAAAGTTGATGTTTTAGGTCTTGTGCAGACGCTGACTTGCATGTTTAACTCAGTGCTTTGTCCTTCCCATGGAAATGTTCTCCTCCACTGTGAGGGGTCCCACGAAGGCACCAGGCCTGCTCCTATGTCACAGGCCCCAGAGCAGAGCTAGGATGACAGATATTACAGGATTTCATGAAGCCCTGGGATTAGGTGGGCCTTTTGATGAGGCATTTAATTTGGAGTTTAGCTTTAGCACTCTTTCATGTAGCAGTCATCTCTGAGTGGTGGATGATGACCTGGGCCTAGGCCTCTAATCTCCAGATGTTTGTTCTGTCTAGCTAAAGTGATTTCTTCAGCTTAGCATATAAAACAGTACAAATTATCAAGCAGAGCTTCTAGAACGCCAGCAAACAAGATATAAGCTGTGTCTGAAAAGTTGAATGAAAGTCACCCACAGAAGGTTCATTCTAGGGATAAACAGTGAAATGCAGAGGAGGTCTCAGTCCCCCCACCCCCAACCCCATGCCCACCCCAGGACCCATGGGATAGAAGGACAGTCAGCTTTCTGGTATGTTCCCTCTATCAGCACCCACGTGAACCTTTCCAAAGGCCATTGTGGCTGTGATTCACAACGACCCCCCCAGCCACCCCTTTCTCGCCTTTGTTTTTGCTTTTTGAGTGTTTAAGGCTTAAAGTGGAGGGGTTTTGTTTGCCGCCCCCCCCACCACACACACACACCTTGCCCCCAGCCTTAACATAAAATGTTAATGCTGAGAAATTGGAAATCTCTCAGGACACATGCCCTTCTGTGGCCTCAACTGTTGAGTGGTGACGATCTGAAAAGGCTACATACTATACAGTTCCAACTATATGGCATTCTAGCAAAAGGCAAAAATATGAAGACAGTAAAATGATCAGAGGTTGCCAGGGTATAAGGGAAGATAAGAGTGTATAGGTGGAGCAGAGAAGATTTTTTAGGATGGTAAAACTATACAATACTGTAATGGTGAACATGGTATTAAACATGTCAGAACTCATAGAATATACGACTCCAAGAGGAAAGCCTGTTGTACTTTGGATTTGGGGTGATGGTGATGGGCAATGAAAATTCACCAGTTGTAGCAAACATGCCACTCTGATGTGGAATGGTGATAGCCCGGGAAGCTTAGTGTGTGTGGAGAGGGGGAGAGGGATGCGTGGGGCATGTATGAGAACACCCTGTACTCTCAACTCCATCATTTTGTGAAGCTAGAACTGCTGTAAAAAAATTATTACACACACACACACAATGGTGAAGTGTTTTTTATTCAAAGAAACAAAATTCTTGCTATCTATATTTTTACTATCAACATAATTGGATGTTATTTTTTAGATGTCAAGATAGATGAATGGTTTATAAATAGATGGATAAAGATAGATACAAGTACTTGTATAAAATTATAAAAGTACATGCTGTTTTAATAACAAGACTATTCTGGGTCTTTTGCTTCTCCATAAAATCTCTAGAATCACTTTTAGATATCTATTAGATAACTTGCTGTTATTTTAACTGGGATTGCATTAAATCTATAGATAAAGTTGGGAAGAACTGACATCTTGACAGTATTGAGTCTTCCTATCCATGAACATGGACTTGCTCTATTTTTTAGTTCTGTGAGTTTGTTCATTAGCTTCATAGTTTTCTTCATATAGATTTTATATATATTTTGTTTGATTTATACCTAAGTATTTCATTTTGAGGGGGCTACTAATGTAAATGGTATTGTGTTTTAAATTTCAAATTCTACTTGTTCATTGCGTGAAAAGCCATTGACTTTTGTACTTAAGCTTTGTATCCAGCAATCTTGGTATGATCACTTATTAGTTCCACAAAATTTTTTGTCAGTTCTTTCAGATTTTCTGCCTAGATCATCATGGTACCCATAAATAAAGATAGCTTTATTTCTTCCTTCTGAATCTCTATCTCTTATTTCCCTTTCTTATTGCATTGGCTATAGCTTCCAGTATGATATTGAAAAAGAGTGGTGATTGGGGTGATCCTTGTCTTGTTCCTGATCTTAGGGGGGAAAACATCTAGTTTCTCACCACTGAGTATGTTGTTAACTGTAGGTTTTTTGAAGATGTTATTTATCAAACTGAGGCAGTTCCTATCTATTGCAAGTTTGCTAAGAGTTTTTTATTATTAATAAATGTTGGATTTTGTTGAATGCTTTTTCTTCAACTATTGATGTGATCATATGATGGTATTGACTTCTATATATTATATATTTTTGGGCACTGATATTTTTACTGTTAATTTGTCTCTGATTTAATCCCCACCCCACTCAAAGATTGGTTTTGCTTCTGTTATGAGGTTAGGCTAGGGCAGATTAATTTAATCCAGCAAGGAACTGAGTTTATTTGAAGTTGGGCTTCTATCTGAAAGCTCCTTATTTCCAGTTTACCTTTATTTACATTGTGTAGCCTTCCTACTGTGTAGTCCTTTAGAGTTGGTTACAGCTGGAAATCTGGAATAATTAACAAGGCTTTTTCTCCCTGGTGTTTCCTGAGCTCTGATTTTCGTTGTTCCTGTGAAATAGTCCAAATAGCTCAGATTCTCAGTTTTTATACTCTCTGTTCACGTTCTCAAACTCTGTGCCACAACTTTGAATTAGCAAAGTCTGAAGTGAAAATGAAGCACAAATATAGGCTTCACCTGTTTAAGATTCCCTTCATTCTATCCTTTTAGTGCTGCACTCACCTTTTCATTGCTTTGCTTTCCAGTGGATTTTAAATGTAATCACAAGAAACTGTGGAAAATTCTGAAAGAGATGGGAATACCAGACCACCTGACCTGCTTCCTGAGAAATCTGTATGCAGGTCAAGAAGCAACAGTTAGAACTGGACATGGAACAACAGACTGGTTCCAAATCAGGAAAGGAGTACCTCAAGGCTGTATATTGTTACCCTGCTTATTTAACTTATATGCAGAGTACATCATGAGAAACACTGGGCTGGAGGAAGCACAAGCTGAATCAAGATTGCAGGGAGAAATATCAATAACCTCAGATATGCAGATGACACCACCCTTATGGCAGAAAGAGAAGAAGAACTAAAGAGTCTTGATGAAAGTGAAAGAGGAGAGTGAAAGAGCTGGCTTAAAACTCAACATTCAGAAAACTAAGATCATGGCATCTGATTGCATCACTTCATGGGAAATAGATGGGGAAACAGTGGAAACAGTGACAGACTTTTTTTGGGGGGGCTCCAAATTCACTGCAGATGGTGACTGCAGCCATGAAATTAAAAAACGCTTACTCCTTGGAAGAAAAGTTATGACCAACCAAGATAGCATATTCAAAAGCAAAGACATTACTTTGCCAACAAAGGTCCGTCTAGTCAAGGCTATGGTTTTTCCAGTAGTCACGTATGGATGTGAGAGTTGGACTGTGAAGAAAGCTGAGCGCCAAAGAATTGATGCTTTTGAACTGTGGTATTGGAGATTCCTGAGAGTCCCTTGGACAGCAAGGAGATCCAACCAGCCATCCTAAAGAAAATCAGTCCTGAATATTCATTGGAAGGACTGGTGCTGAAGCTGAAACTCCAATACTTTGGCAACCTGATGTGAAGAACTGACTCATTTGAAAAGACCCTAATGCTGAGAAAGACTGCAGGTAGGAGGAGAAGGGGATGACAGAGGATCAGATGGTTGGATGGCATCACTGACTCAATGGACATGAATTTGAGTAAACTCTGGGAGTTGGTGATGGACAGGGAAGCCTGGCATGCTGCAGTCCATGGAGTCACAAAAGGTTGGACACAACTGAGCAATTGAACTGTACCGAATAAGATACTCATTTAGTGAAGGAGAATTGGTCTGAATTGTTTGCCCACCAGTGCTAGAAATGGGATTTTTATTTTTGAAACACATTTTGCCTAGGCAGTTTTCTTTTTTACTGTTTTCCTCAGAAGTTTGAAGTCATTGCCATTGTCTCTTATATTGAATAAAGCTTGGAATTGAATAATCTTAGTGTCACCTTCACAATGAATTTGAGTTTTCTGCCTAGGTATCCAGCCTGAGTATCTAAAAATAATTTTTCTGTTCTTGACCTTTTATAGATTACCTACTGTATATTTGTAAAAAGCTTTTAGAATAAATTTTTCTTAAAAATGAAATAGAAAACATCTTGATATGCACATTTTTGTGTTTAGAAATTAAAATATTCTTGTATTATATTTTGAATGTTTTCCCCGTTTCCTGAAGTGTTCTCTACCAGTTAACATCATGGTGTACTGCTGTCTGTTGAATTTCTTTAACTTGCATTTACTATCTTTGTCTTTTTATTTACTGTGTTTTGTATTATGTTTTACATCTATATCAGTAATTTGAGTAACAGAAATATTCCATTACTTTCTAATTAATTTAAATACATAATGATGTTTGGGGTTCTCTTTCTCATAATAATGGTTTTTGTTAAAATATTAGTAGTTCACTTTCTATGCATCATTTTGCTTTAGTATATTTCTGAGTTCTTATTTCACTAAGATTTTATAATGTGAAACAATGAGAGACATTTGCTTCCAATCTTTGTGCTATGTTTTCATCTATCATGGACTTATTTTCTGTAGTTTGCATACACAATGCATTTGTTAAGGTAATGCGAGCTACAATAACATTAAAAATTATTATCTATAACGTTTCATGTATGATAGAAGTTTATGTCTTAACATGGATGTTCCTGAGAGTAGAGAGCTCTCTGACAAGTTTCTTCCCAAGAATCCATGCTCTTTCTATGTGTGGCTTTACCATTTTCAACACATAAGTTTCAAAGTCAAAGTATTTGTATTAAGGTGGTAAAAATGCAAACAACCGTACTGTGTCTCATGTGGAACTTTTGAATGGGCCAGTCCTTTCTCCCTTCCTCCCTTCACTCTCCCTTCCCTTTCTTCTTCTTTCATCTCTCCTTTTATTCTTTCTTTAGGCTGACCTCATTGTCAAGATTGCTTTATTTACTATTTTGCTCCTTTTTGAGAATTTCATCTACACATTCTGTTTTCTCTGATAAATTGTTGTTAACTTTTAGACTCTCCCCTTGGAAGTGTATCTTTGCTTTTTTTTTTTTTTTTTAATCATGAGATATAGTAAGAGGTACTTCATTATTTCTATTTTTCTACAGCCTGAGGAAATGGCAAAGAAATGGGTAAAACCCAGCTGAGGTGGTGTGAATGCTTAGTTGGAAGAGCTTGAATCTGTTCCCTTGGAGGCTTTCATAATGGAAATAATGAAATAATAACACTTACTACTGTGGCTAGGGTGAACTGGTTACACCATTCTTACGGGAATAGACTAGAGAGATTGGTTTTCCAGGATTCATTGCACTTAATCTAGGTAGGGGAGGGAGGGATACCCTATTCCTTGGCAACACACCTTTATAGAGGCCTCAAACCTTTGCATCTGTCCAAGAAGGTTAGTTCGCTACTTCTTTTTTTTCAATTACCTATTACAGCGTTTGCAGTCTTCTTTTCAGTATCATTGCCACCATAATCCAGAATTTTCCAAGTGTTCTCAAGTATGCAAGTTATTAAATTCCTCTGGAACCTTGGATGACAGAATAAATATCCATTATCATGCAGTTACACAAAGCAAAACAAACATGTCACCTCATGTTATCTGACTATAAACGGGAACAAATAATCGGCTCCTGATAGATAAGAAGCCACCTTAGTTTAAAAATAAATATCCTACTTATATCCTAATAAAAGAAGGAAAGTTGATTCCTAAATCTTATGCCCTGTAACTGGGCTTTTAAAACATTTCCTTTTGCCAAAGCCACACAGAACACTTAGGACTCCCCTAAGAAAAAACTGCCTGGGATTAGTTGATCCCAGCCCTGTGCTAAGTGAGAAGTTCCACCTCAAAACTCTCCTTTTGGCAAGGTAAATAATATATTTAAGGATAAGATATTTATAGGTCAAATTTAGATTTATTTGATGAAAAAATGAAAACAACTTTATTGTTCCCAAATAGAGAAACAGTTATGTTAACAATTATAGTTCTCAATCATGGAAGATTGTGATGCTTAAAAATGTTTAAAGAGTTGTGAATGATACACCAAAAACTATGGAAATGTCCTAACTACACTGTCAACTCCACAAGGTCAGATACCACGTCTATGCTTTTATCCCCATGGCACAAAAACAGACTGAAGGAGCAAATAAATGAAAGGTCATATCTGACTACATTTGACCTTTGAACAACATTAGGAGTGGGTGTGCTGACCCACACACAGTCAAAAATCTGCATCTAACTTTAGAGTCAGCCATCTGTATCCAAGTTTCCACATCTACAACTTCAACCATCCACTGATCACGTAGTACTATAGTACATATTTATAGAAAAAAATCCACATATAAGTGGATCTATGTAGTTTAAAGTTATGTTCGAGGTCAATCTCCTGTCAGAAAAGGCAAATTAGGGGCATTTCCTGGTGGTCCAGTGGTTAGGGCTCAGCTCTCACTGCCAGGCCCTAGGTTCGATCCCTGATCTGGGAATCAATACCACATAAGTGGTGCACTATTGCCAAAAATATAATTAAAAAAAAATAAAGAAAAGGCAGATCAGGTGGTAAGTGCTCAATGTAATTAATTCTAAGACACTACTTCTGAGTAAAGATGCATATCTAAATGACACTACCTAAGATACTACACAAATTAACTTTTTTCTTCCAAATGGAACTTAAAGTTTTTGAGTCTTCTTAATGAATTCAGGCCATTTGAAAATCTCAAAAGAAATATACATCACATTGAAATCCTACCAAGTTCTAAGAAACCACATTCTTTTTTTTCCTAGCTCAGATCCTAATTACTATAAAATTTTGACAACTAGTTCACACATTCAAAATTCTGTGCTCAGCTCTTCAGATTCCCCAAGTCCTTTAATCATCTTGGCACTGTCAGCAGAGAACCAGGGAAGAGTACCTCAGCCAATAAGGAGTAGGGTGGCCCATGGCTTCCTTCTTGCAAACTTAGATTAGCAGACAGTCACAAAACTAGGGTGTCTTTTTCAAAGACCAACTGAAATTTAATGAAAAGAGAAAGTTTTCATTAAGTTGAAGAATCAGAGAAAACTAAAAATAAATTGAGACATTTCTTTTAGAAGCGTCAGAAAATACAACTTTGAAATCAAAGAATGTTTAAGATTTTGAATACACAGTCAGGTATTTTTAAAGTACCTACTCTGCAAAGAAGCGTGTAAGAATACACAGAAGGAGAACTATATGACATTTTTCATTTCTCGGCACTTCCAAGTTTATTCATTGATTGTCACAATTTTGTAAATTATTTGACTGATTCTCAATGAACTTGTTATTGTTTGGTTGCTAAGTCATGTCTGACTCTTTGCAACCCAGTGGACTACAGGATGTCATGCTTCCCTGTCCTTCACTGTCTCCCAGAATTTGCTCAAATTCATGGTCCATTGAGTCCGTGATGCCATCTAATCATCTCATCCTCCATCATCCCCTTCTCCTCCTGCCTTCAATCTTGCCCAACATCAGGGTCTTTTCCAGTGGGTCAGCTCTTCACAATAGGTGACCAAACTATTGGAGCTTCAGCTTCAGCATCAGTCCTTCCAATGAATATTCAGGGTTGATTTCTTATAGGATTGACTGATCTCCTAGCTGTCCAAGGGACTCTCAAGAGTCTTCTCCAACACCACAGTTCAAAAACATCAATTCTTCTGTGCATAGCCTTCTTTATGGTCTCTCACATCCATACATGACTACTGGAACCGTAGCTTTGACTATATGGGCCTTTGTCCACAGAAGGATGTATCTGCTGTCTAGGTTTGTCATAGCTTTCCTTCCAAGGAGAAAGCTTCTTTTAATTTCACTACTGCAATCACTGTCCACAGTGATTTTGGAGCCCAAGAAAATAAAATTTGTTACTGCTTCCATGTTTTCCCCTTCTATTTGCCATGAAGTGATGGGACCAGATGCCATGATGTTATTTGTTTTTAATGTTGAATTTTAAGCCAGCTTTTTCACTCTCCTCTTTCACCCTCATCAAGAGGCTCTTTAATTCCTCTTCACTTTCTGCCATTAGAGTGGTAGCATCTGCGTATTTGAAGTTGTTGATTTTTCCTGGCAATCTTGATTAACTCAATGAGCTAATAATTCATAAAAGAGATAGATTGTCCATTCATTCATTTATTCATTCCTTAAGGATATCAGAGTAGTCACTTTGTAGGTGTAGGAGAAAAATACACATACTGACCATGTGCACAGACAGACCAATGAACATTTAAGTAAGTGCAACAAAATTCTGGCTGGATAACAGGAAAAGACACATAGTTGGATTCCCTACCTCATTCTATGCAGTAAAATAAATCCAAAATATTCACATGGCATTACTTAAAATGCATACAGAAAGACTCAGCTTAAATGTTTATGCCTCACCTTTTTAACCATGGGAACAGATAAAAATAAACAGGAAACTTGCTATATGTAAAGTCTTCAAGTTCTCCCATCTTTTCTAGGGATCAGCCAGCATAGGGAAAATCAGTGTGACTACCTCTGTTTGCATCCCAACTCTGCTTCTTTCCAGCTGGGCAACCATGGCTAAATTATTTAATTCCACATACTTCAATTTCCTTATCCTGGAATGTGAATAGTAATAGCACTAGAGAGTTTATATGGGAATTACATCAAGTTAAGATACATGAAAGAACTTAGACTGTTGCCTGGCCCATAAAAAGTAGTATATAAGTAAAAACTATTATTACTTGAGATACATCATTTCGTAAAGGAAACACACACATCTAAGCACAGTAAGGTAAACACTATATATATATTTATGTATATATAAGTAAATACACATATAAAACCATTTCTGAAGAATAAAAATGCAACTGTTAACAGCAGTGAAACTTTGAGTGAAGACTAAGAATGAGAGGAATGTTTTGAAAATGAGTAACTATCCAGTTGTCCTAGCAACATGTATTGAAGAGACTTACTTCCCTCATTGAATACTCATGGCATTCTTGATGACAATAAGTTGACCACAGACACACAGGTTTATTTCTGGACTCACTTCTATTCCATTGATCTATATGTCCTTATGCCAGTATCACACTGTCTTGATTACTCCAGCGTTGTAATAAGTTTTGAAACGGGGAAGAGTGAGTCTTCCAATTTTGTTCTTTTTAAAGACTGTTTTGGCTATTTTAAGTTCCTCTAAACTCCAAATCACTTCATGGGAAAAAAATGGGGAAACAGTGGAAACAGTGACAGACTTTATTTTTCTGGGCTCCAAAATCACTGCAGATGGTGACTGCAGCCATGAAATTAAAAGACACTTACTCCTTGGAAGGAAAGTTATGACCAACCTAGATAGCATATTCAAAAGCACAGACATTACTTTGCCAACAAAGGTCCGTCTAGTCAAGGCTATGGTTTTTCCTGTGGTCATGTATGGATGTGAGAGTTGGACTGTAAAGAAAGCTGAGCGCCGAAGAATTGATGCTTTTGAACTGTGGTGTTGGAGAAGACTCTTGAGAGTCTCTTGGGCTGCAAGGAGATCCAACCAGTCCATTCTGAAGGAGATCAGCCCTGGGATTTCTTTGGAAGGAATGATGCTAAAGCTGAAACTCCAGTACTATGGCCACCTCATGCGAAGAGTTGACTCATTGGAAAAGACTCTGATGCTGGGAGGGATTGAGGGCAAGAGGAGAAGGGGACGCCAGAGGATGAGATGGCTG
The DNA here is from genome assembly GCF_003369695.1 of Bos indicus x Bos taurus. Lineage (NCBI taxonomy): Eukaryota > Metazoa > Chordata > Mammalia > Artiodactyla > Bovidae > Bos > Bos indicus x Bos taurus. Next base: position 59,276,381 of record NC_040077.1, read on the forward strand.
GATGGCATCACTGACTCGATGGACGTGAGTCTGAGTGAACTCCGGGAGTTGGTGATGGACAGGGAGGCCTGGTGTGCTGAGATTCATGGGGTCGCAAAGAGTCGGACACAACTGAGCGACTGATCTGATCTGATCTGAAACTCCAAATGAATGTTAAAAGTCAGCTTGATTTCTTTCTTCAAGTGGACCTAGAGAATGTCATGCTGAGTGAAGTAAATAAGAGAAGGAGAAATATTGTATGATATCTCTTATATGTGGAATCTAGGAAGAGATGATACAAGTGAACTTACAAAACAGAAAAAGATTCACAGACTTAGAAAACTTAGGGTTACCAGAGGGAAGGGAGAGACAGAAAGTTTGGGAAAGTCATGTACACACTGCTGTATTTAAAATGGAAAACCAACAAGGGCCTATTGTATAGCACATGAAACTCTACTCAATGTTATGTGCCAGCCTGGATGGGAGGTGGATTTGCGGAAGAATGGTTACATGTATATGTATGCCTGATATTTCTATCAACGTTTTGTATATATTATGAGTATATGAATATACGGGCTTCCCTGGTGGCTCAGTGATAAAGAATCTGCTTACAAATGCAGGAGATGCGAATTTGATTCCTGGGTGGGGAAGATCCTCAGAGGGCATGGCAACCCACTCCAATATGCTTCCCTGGAGAACCCCATGGACAGAGGATCCTGGCAGGCTACAGTCCATAGGGCAACAAAGAGTCAGACACGACTTAGTGACTAAACAACAAACAACATCACATGAGTACACCTTGTGCACTTCTTTTGTTAAACTTATAACTAAGTATTCTTTGTAATGCTTTGTAAATGGAATTGTTTTACTTGATTACTGCAAGTATATAAAAATACAATTACTGTTTTGTGTATTGACCTTGTATCCTGAAACCTTGTTGAACCCACTTATTAGTTCTAATGGGCTAGTAACACCATTTCCAGTGAAATTCTCAGAGAAGGGGACATAGTTTTGAGGTGGGAAGATATACCAAGATATGTCTAGTGTATCAGATGTCCAATTTTCTTTTGTTATTCTCCATCTTTTATATCCTATCTAGAACATTTGTTACTTCTTTTGTTGGCATTACCTTCTTACATATATCTTAGAAAAAGTCAGTCAAGATTTATCTAGTTCCATGTTAATCATTTTTCTCCAATTTTTCTAATGGCGATAATAGTTTTCTTCACATTTATGTGAGGAGTCATCTAGATCAATTAAATATAAAACTAGAAATGAAAAATTTAACATTATTTATGAGTCTTCTCACAAATTAAAAATCAGTTCTAGGCTTATTTTGAGTAAGCCCAGTTCAGCCCTCAAAACATTACTAGGTAGGTCATGTAAAATCAACTTTTTTAAAAGGTATGCTGCTACTTTTAAGTCACTTCAGTCATGTCCGACTCTGTATGACCCCATAGACGGCAGCCCACCAGGCTCCTCCATCCCTGAGATTCTCCAGGCAAGAACACTGGAGTGGGTTGCCATTTCCTTCTCCAATGCATGAAAGTGAAAAGTGAAAGTGAAGTCGTTCAGTCGTGTCCGACTCTGAGTGACCCCATGGACTGCAGCCTACCAGGCTCCTCCATCCATGGGGTTTTCAAGGCAAGGGTACTGGAGTGGGGTGCCATCGCCTTCTCCGTTAAAAGGTATATTATGAGGCAATTGATTAATTTTCATCTCAGTTACCTAGATTTATCCAAGGAAATTCTTCAACCTTAATTATTTTCCAAATACTGTCAATTCAACAATTTTATAGCGTTAAATTAAGAAACTCAACAATGTCAAGATATACAGATTAGAAATTAAAATCTTAATTGAAATGTATAAGTTTCTCATTATTAATATTTCATTGCACATATTTCTGGCTTCATGAGGAAATTAGATTTAATAATCCATATAGTTTTCTCATGCTATCATTATTAAAATGTTATACTGGAAAGATCAGAAGCTTTAGGACTTGACGAACTGAATTCACATCTTAATTCTGTTCTTTAAGCAGGCATATAACTGTCTTTAATTTCCTTAACCAAAGTGAATCTTTAGTCACATATAATATAAAAATGGTGTATAACATGATTTGCTATGAAATATATTGATAATGAAAACATGAAGGCTGAACCTCACACATAGTGGTTGTTTTACAAATAGTTAAGCTTCCCAGGTGGTGCTAGTGGTAAAGAACCTGCCTTCCAATGCAGGAGACATAAAAGATGCAGTTGATCCTTGGGTTGGGAAGATCCCCTGGAGGAGTGTATGGCAACTCACTCCAGTATTCTTGCCTGGAGAATCCCATGGACGGAGGAGCCCGGTGGGCTATCGTCCACAGGGTCGCACAGAGTCAGACACAGCTTAAGCGACTTAGCATGCATGCAAGTTTTTCTTAGGATATGAGAAGGCATGAAGAAAGCAATGCTGACACATGGCTGAACATAAAGTATTTTGAATGAATCCTTAAGAAGGGGGACAGGAGAGAATAAGAATGAATAGAGAGAATTTTATGATTAATAGTAGGCAACATCAACAAATACATAGAATAGACAATCTTAAAAACTGCAAATGAATAAGAGTAAAAGCTAATAGCTTTCCATTTCAAGAAGTTGTATTCTTTTTCAATACAAAATTACAAAATGTTCTTTGTTAATTTTATCTACGTTCTGTGGTGATAAATAACCTTTCTTATTGCCCCTTAACCTTTCTAATTGCCCTATGTCAGATATCTTATACTAAATTCTGCTGCAGTATCAAATAACTCCCTAAATCTCAGTGACTTCCACAGAAATTTAGTTTTTGCTTAAGTTATATGTTCATTTTGAGTTATATGTTCATTTTGGATTAAATGCAACTCCTTTTCTTCATTCCGGGACACAAGATGAAGGAACAACACTCATTTGGGACAGTTTCAATCCCATGGCAGAGGAAAAAGGAAACAGTGGCAGAAGGACATGATAGTTCCAAAAGCTTCTACTCATCAACAATACCCATAATTTCTGCTCACATATTATTAGTCAAAACACGTTATGGGTAAGACCAAAGTTAATAATTTGGGGTACATAGGCCTCCTACAGGAAAAGTAGAGAATACTTTGTATGAAAGTGAAAGTGTTGTCTGTTTGACGCCATGGACCATAACCCACCAGACTCGTCTATCCATGGGATTCTCCAGGCAAGAATACTGGAGCAGATAGCCATTCCCTTCTCCAGAGGGTCTTACCAACCCAGGGATTGAACCCAGGTCTCTTGCATTGCAGGTGGATTCTTAACTGTCTGAGTTGTAGTTTGTATTTGTTGTTGTTGAGTTGCTAAGTCGTGTCCAACTCTTTGCGATCCCATGGACTGCTGCACACCAGGATTCCCTTTCCTTCACCTTTGTGTGAGAAAACTCCCACAGTTTGCTCAAACTCATGTCCACTGAGTCAGTGATGCCATCCAATCATTTCATCCTCTGTTGTCCCTTTCTTCTCCTTCCATCAATCTTTCCCAGCATCAGGATCTTTTCCAGTGAGTCAGCTCTTCACATCAGGTGACCAAAATATTGGAGCTTGAGGTTCAGCATCAGTCCATCCAATGAATATTCAGGGTTGATTTCCTTTAGGATTGACTGATTTGATCTCCCTGCTGTCCAAGGGACTCTCAAGAGTATTCACCAACAACACAGTTCAGAAGCATCAATTCTTTGGTGCTCAGCCTTCTTTATAGTCCAACTCTCACATCTGTACAAGAATACTAGAAAAACCATAGCTTTGACTATCTGGACCTTTGTAGGCAAAGTAATGTCTCTGCTTTTTAGGTTAATCATTGCTTTTCTTCCAAGGAGCAAGTGTCTTTTAATCTCATCATTGTACTCACCATCTGCAGTGATTTTGGAGCCCAAGAAAGTAAATTCAGTCACTATTTCCATTGTATCCCCATCTGTTTGCCATGAAGTGATGGACCAGAAGCTATGATCTTAGTTTTTTGAATGTTGAGTTTTAAGGCAGCTTTTTCATTCTCCTCTTTCACTTTCATCAAGAGGCTCTTTAATTCTTCTTTGCTGTCTGCCATAAGGGTGGTGTTATATGCATATCTGAGGTTATTTAGATTTCTTCCCACAATCTTGATTCTAGCCTGTGATTCATCCAGCACGGTATTTCACATAAAGTACTCTGCATATAAGTTAAATAATCAAGGTAGCAATATACAGCCTTGAGGTACCAGTTTCCCAGTTTGGAACCAGTCTGTTGTTCCATGACTGGTTCTAGCTGTTGTTCTTGACCTGCATACAAGTTTCACAGGAGGCAGGTCAGGTGGTCTGGTATTACCATCTCTTGAAGATTTTTCCACAGTTTGTTGTGATCCACACAGTTAAGGCTTTAGCATAGTCAATGAAGCAGAAGTAGATGTTTTTCTGGAATTCTCTCACTTTTTCTATGATCCAGTGGATGTTGGAAATTTGATCTCTGGTTTCTCTCTCTCTTCTAAATTCAGCTTTTACATCTGGAAGTTCTTGGTTCACATACTGTTTAAGTCTGGCTTTGAGAATTTTGAGCATTACTTTGCTAGCATGTGAAACTAGTGCAATTGTGCAGTAGTGTGAACATTCTTTGGCATTGCTCTTTGGGATTGGAATGAAAACTGACCATTTCCAATCCTGTGACCACTGCAGAGTTTTCCAAATTTGCTGGCATATTAAGTGCAGTACTTTTCTAGCATCATCTTTTAGGATTTGAAATAGCTCAACTTGAATTCCATCTTTTGTTCATAATGGTGCTTCCTAAGGCCCACTTGATTTCACATTCCAAGATGTCTGGCTCTAGGTGAGTGATCACACTATTGTGGTTATCTGGATCAATAAGAATTTTTTTTATATAGTTTTTCTGTGTATTCTTGCCACGTCTTCTTGATATCTTCTGCTTCTGTTAGGTCCATACCATTTCTGTCCTTTATTGGGCCAATCTTTGCCTGAGATGTTCCCTTGGTATCTCTAATTTTCTTGAAGAGACCTCTGCTGCTGCTGCTGCTAAGTTGCTTCAGTCGTGTCCGACTCTGTGCAACCCCACAGATGGCAGCCCACCAGGCTCCCCCATCCCTGGAATTCTCCAGGCAAGAACACTGGAGTGGGTTGCCATTTCCTTCTCCAATGCATGAAAGTGAAAAGTGAAAGTGAAGTCACTCAGTCGTGTCTGACTCTTCATGACCCCATGGACTGCAGCCTACCAGGTTCCTCTGTCCATGGGATTTTCCAGGCAAGAATACTGGCGTGGGTTGCCATTGCCTTCTCCAGAAGAGACCTCTAGTCTTTCCTATTCTGTTGTTTTCCTCTATCTTTACACGTTCACTTAAAAAGGCTTTCTGATCTCTCCTTTCTATTCTCTGAAACTCTTGTATTCAGATGGGTATATCTTGCCTTTTCTTCTTTGCTTTTAGCTTCTCTTTTTTTCTCAGCTATTTGTAAGGCCTCCTCAGACAACCATTTTGCCTTTTTGCATTTCCTTTTGTTGTGGAAGGTTTTAATCACCACCTCCTGGACAATGTTATGAACCTCCATCCATAGTTCTTCAGGTACTCTGTCTATCGGATCTAATCCCTTGAATCTATTGGTCACTTCCACTGACATACCTGAATGGCCCAGTGGTTTTCCCTACTTTCTTCAAGTTAAGTCTGAATTTTGCAGTAAGGAGCTCATGATCTGAGCCACAGTCAGCTCCAGGTCTTGTTTTTGCTGACTGTATAGAGACCTCCATTGGCTGCAAAGAATATAATCAATCTGATTTCGGTAATGACCATCTGGTGATGTCCATGTTTAGAGTCATCTCTTGTGTTGTTGGAAGAGGATGTTTGCTATGACCAGTATGTTCTCTTGGGACAACCCTGTTAACCTTTTTTCCTGCTTCATTTTGTACTCCAAGGCCAAACTTGCCTGTTACTTCAGATATCTCTTGACTTCCTACTTTTGCATTCCAGTCCCCTATGCTGATAAGGACATCTATTTCTGGTGTTAGTTTTTTCTGGTCCAGATGGTCTTGTAGGTCTTCATAGAATCATTCAACTTCAGCTTCTTGGGTGTTAGAGGTTGGTGCATAGACTGGGATTATTGTGATATTGAATGGTTTGCTTTGGCAACAACCAAGATCATTCTGTTGTTTTTGAGATTGCAACCTAGAACTGCATTTTGGACTGTTCTGTTGAGTATGAGGACTACTCCATTTCTTCTAGGGAATTCTTGCCCACAGTAGTAGATATAATGGTCATCTGAATAAAATTCACCTATTCCTGTCAATTTTAGTTCACTGATTCCTAAAATGTTGATGTTCACTCTTGTCATCTCCTATTTGACCTCTTCCAATTTACTTTGATTCATGGACCTAACATTCCAGGTTCCTATGCAATATTTTTTTAAAAGCGTTGGACTTTATTTCACCAACAGACACATCCACAACTGGGCATTGTTTCCACTTTGGCTTTGCATAGTAATATAATAATCTAAAAGAAGATCCATCCTTTTCTCATCTTCTACTTGATGAGTACTTAAATACTGCTATAGACATAAATTCATGTTTTCCTCTGCTTTTCATTAGTAGTAGAATCTATTTTTCTTTCACTATGTCAGGTATATCCAAAATAAACAAGAACTCTCTCAGGTATTTGGTGATGATCTTGATATATAAAAGCTTGAGTGTTGGCCTTTATCACGCTATCAAAATATTGTCTTTACCTGACATGAATTGTTACACTACCAAAATATTTGGAGAACTATTGAAACCTAATCCTAAGGAGAATTTCTTAAGTTTAAAACAAGTAAGAGTTGGTGAAGGTGAAGTTGCTAAGTTGTGTCGGACTCTTTGCGACCCCGTGGACTGTAGCCTACCAGGCTTCTCCGTCCATGAGATTTTCCAGGCAAGAATACTGGAGTGGGTTACCATTTCCTTCTCCAGGGGATCTTCCCAACCCAGGGATCAAACCCAGGTCTCCCACATTGGAGGCAGACACTTTAACCTCTGAGCCACCAGGGAAGCCCAAGTAAGAGTTAGGGGAAAGAAAATAACTTTAGAAGGAAATAGAGAAAACTAGCCTTGTCAGCTCAGCACTGATCACTACTGACATCTACTGGATAGAAAATCAACCAGAAAATTGAGACAGCTTGTGAGAACTGTTGTTTTGATTGGCATCGGTTGCATTAAAAAAAAAAAAAAAAATAGAATTAGCTATTAATTTTAGGAGGGACCCATCCAATTATACTTGGTAGTCACTGTTTTCTGGTATTATGTTGGTAACTGTAGCCAAAAAAAAAAAAGAAGAACAACTATTTCAGAGTAATAGTTTATTGAAAAATTTCACCAGTCACCCTGTCAGCATACATTAAGCTTTACTATGTGTTGTTTTCCAGATTTGCTAACATATATAGTGCAGCACTTTAACAGCATCATCTTTTAAGATTTTAAGTAGCTCAGATGGGCATACCTAACAGCTTTCAATGTTAAGTTACTCATTCTACTGGAAACTTGATTAGCTGCTTATGAACAGTGTTTCACCTTTCCTTACTGTCAAGGATTCTAAAGGTTCTGCGATTTTATTCTTCTTGCAGACTAACAAGTTAACCTACCACATTTTTATGGATGCTGACAGATTAGAGAGTCCTGGTTCAGAAAGGAACTGCTTATTACTCGTAGTAATAGTGGCAGCTAGAGTAGTTGCCTCGTTTTTTTCTTTTTGTTCTGTGAGTCCAAATCCCAATTCCCACATGTTTATGTGAAGAGGAACAGAAAGCATTTGCACATGCTGTAGATTGTTTTACAGTACAGAAACTGTGATTGGAGCCCTAATATTTTTTAATAGGAAATAAGTATGCCTGTCCTTTGCTCCAGTGGGAAATTTTATCATCATTATATTTGAGGGTAAGAATGTGTTTTATCTTTGCTCTGGGGGGAAACACTATATCTTCAATACTGTTCTCTCTACAAACATCTTTAAACAGATCAGAATAAATGACTGAAAATTCTTTTATAAGACACACAAAAATTCAAGAGGTCCCTAGAGAATCCTCTCCCAGAAGTATCTGTCCCTCACTGGTACTCATCTCGGCTTCTGGCAAGTTTCCCCATGAGTATGCCACTGTTTTTCATGCTCAGTGATCTGAACAACATAGATCAGGACCAAGTCCATTAATTTACTTCATGTTTCATTTAATTAAGATTGCCATTATAGGTGGGATCAAGATGGTGGAGTGAGAAGATCTGGAGCTCACATCTTCCCATGGACACACCAAAACTATGTAGAGAACAACTCTGAGAATGACTTGAAGACAAGCAGGATAGATCTTTTGTAATTAAGGATGTAAAGAAAATCCACATTGCAACAGGTAGGGGAAGAGATGGGATCTAGTCAGGACTCACGCCCATAGTGTGCTGACCCAGAAAATGGAGGGCATATCACAAACTCAGAGTTTCCCCTCTAGGAGCAATGGTGTAAGCCTAATACGGGACACCCCAGCCCTGGGATCTGGCACCAGAAAGAGGAACCACCATAACTGGCTTTGAAATACAGTGAAGCTAAGGTCTAGAAGATCCTAAGCCTATAGAAAACAGATTCTGCTTGTAATGTGGCCACACACAAACTTACTCAGTGAGTCCTGGTATAGAGGCTGCAGGTTGAGAAGAGCCTGGCGCTCCAGATAACCTGCCAAGACCACCCCAGCAGCCCCTTGGTCCACACCTTGATCCAGCTCCAGCTCTCCTGGCAAGGCTGTGGGCCCCATCACACGCTGGGAAAAGCTCCAGCCTGCACCAGACTCTAGTTCTACCCCTTCTGCCCAGGTAGACCCACCTTACTTTGGAAAAAAGCCCAGGTCAGGAAAATCCCCAGATTGTTTCCAGCTCAAGCCCCAGCCTCCTGCCTCCTGCCTCCTGCCAAAGCCACCAGGGATACTCAATCTGCATAGGAATGCTCTTACACAAGGCTACATCTTCAAGTCCAGGAGGGGTACTGTTTCACCTAATAGGAACAAACACAGAAAGTCAACAAAATGCGAAGCCAAAGAATTAGTTCTAACTAGGTAAAACCCTAGTGAAATGATGTTAAGTAATTTGTCTGATAAAGAATTTAAAGAAACAGTGATACAAATAAATCCTCACTGAATCTGGCAGAGAATGGAGGAACACAATGAGAACTTAAAGAGTCAGAAATAAAAAATAACCAAACAGAGCTGAAAAAATGCAGTAAAAGAAAATACAAATACACTAGGCAGAATCAACAGCAGATTAAATGATGTAGAAAACACATGTTGTATCATGCATTTTCATAGAAGTCTGGGTGTATTCTGATAGTATTCTACCAGAACAGCAAAAAATAAATAATTTTAGAAATGAAGATAGTTTATGGACCTCTGAGTCAACATCAGACCTACTAGTATTCACATTATAAAGGTCCCAGGAGGAGAAGAGGGACAGAAGAGGCAGAAAATTTATTTGAAAAAATAATGATTGAAAATTTCCTTATCCTGGGGAAGAAAACAGATATCCAGGCCAGGTCACAAAAAGTCCCAAAGAAGATGAATCTGAAGAGATCCACACCAAAATGTATTATACTCAAATGGCAAAAATTAGATAATTTTGAAATCAATAAGAGAAAAACAAGGAGTCATGTATAAGGGAATCTCCATTTGCCTATCAGCTGTTTTCTCAGTGGAAACTGCAGGCCTTTCTTCTTTTAGTCTCTACTCTTGTGGCTTGGTTTTTTTTTTTTTTTCCTGCAGCATTATGTTTGAGTACCTTTTTCTTTAGTTTTTACATATTTATTGTAGGTTTTTGGTTTGTGTTTACTATGAGGTGTAAAATTATTTTTTTAAGCTTATGGTCACTTAAGTTCAAACACATTCTAAAAGCTCTACATTTTTTACTCCCTCTTCCACATTTTGTTTTTTGACATCATACCCTTAATTGTGTATGTTTCTTAGCTATTTATTGCTAGTGTGAAGGTTGAAAGACCAAAAAACCCCATCAAATCAACTATGCATAGGTGCTATAGTCTGTGGGGTCACAAAGACTGAGTTATGTATGCATAATTGATTTTATGGGGCTTTTGGTCTTTTAACCTTCACACTAGCTTTTTAAGTGGTTGATCCATTGAGTTTACTGTATATTTGCCTTTATTAGTAAGAATTTTTTCTTTCATATATTTTCTTGTTTCTAGCTATGACCTTTTTTGTTTAAATAAGACCCTTTAACATTTCTTATAAGACTGGCTTAATGGTGATGAAGTCCTTTAGAGTTTGCTTACCCTGGAATTCTTAATGATACCTGACCAGGGAGAGTATCCTAGGTTGTTGGTTTTTTTCTTGCAAAAGGCACTTTAAATATTATCATGCTGAATGAAGGGGGTGGGAGAGTTGGGTGAAATAGGTTAAGAGGCTTAAGAATTACAAACTACCACTTATAAAATTAAAAAAAAAAGTCACAAGGATACAATATACAGCTCTGGTAAAAATAGTAATACTGTAATAACTTTGGTGTCTAATACAAAGTCTAAACTTTGGTGTCTAAAAATATCACTATGATGTGCATCTGAAACTGATGTAGTGGTGTAAGTCAACTATACTTCAGTAAAAGAATAAAAGGGTATATCATCAGGAATCCAGGTTGCGGGAGGCAGCCAACCTGCAGTATTGACCATTACCCACAGCTAGAATCAATCAGCTGAGTGAATTACATATATCATCAGGGTTTATCCTAGAAATACAGGTTATTTTCTTAAAAACCTGCACTGACCTGTCTACTTGGTCCACAATTGTTATCCAGGTATAATAAGGGGCATCAGCGATTACAGACTTCATCTTGTCCTCCAAAGAGGAAATCTATGGCAATTCTATCCTGTGTCACAACTCTGACTATTGAGTTGTTGATTACCTAAATGAATTTTAGAACTGAGGTGGTATTATTGATCACATCAGCTCCATTAAGGGCCAACTTTATGCAACCTCTACTAATTGGATGTTTCCCATTATAAGGATAATTGTCCACAGGGTATGTATAAATAATGAGTCATTTATCTCTCCAGAAATCTCCTGATTAGGTAAGGAATTTTACCTAATTTTAGAGATTTCCAAAGTCATGTGAGGGTTATATGGTCTACTGATAGCTCTTTCTTAAGTCACCATGTTTTCAGGAGGAAGTCAAGTTAATACCTGACTTACACAACAGGAAGCAAATGGACATGGTATACTTGGGAATAAAGTGTTATTTACAATTGTTGGTGCCACCAAAGTAAAACCTCCATTGGTCAAGGTCACTGGCTATCAGGGCTTCCAACATGGTCCTCTGTCTGGCCAATAGATCTAAGGGTCCCCTGTTCAATTAAATGAGGATTTAACTCAATTGTTTTTGGAGGAACTGCTTGAGGAAAGTCAGTACAATCTGTCCTGCTTATGTTACCACTTGGGAGAATTTTACCTCATGAAACTGAACAAGGGCTATAAGAATGGAGGTAGGAAAAATATCCATATGTGTTTACAGATGTACTATGTGGGAGGTATAGGAGATGCTTTTTTCATTAGACTTCTTAGTAAGGTTAAGAAAGACGATGATCAAATCATAGTCACACATGCCTGGTGGGGAATGGAGGATGGTACCTCAAGTGATCAGTTCAATTTTAAGCTCTTAGAGCACTTCTGGGGAACAAAATCAGGAAATTTTCCTTTGTGAAAAGGCTCCAGAGGTAGTTCTGAAACTCAGAGATTGTTAACATTCCTCTCTTCCGGTGTCTCAGGAATTTCTGCTTCTGGCGCTAGGATGTTCTCTTTCTATCATCACAAAATCGGAGTGCCCTATTTCAGATTGAGGGCAGGAGGAGAAGGGGATCACAGAGGATGACGTGGTTGGATGACATCTCCAACTCAATGGCATGAGTTTGAGCAAAGTCCAGCAGTTAGTGAAGGACAGGGAAGCCTGGCCTGCCGCAGTCCATGGGGCCACAAAGAATCAGACACGAATTATTGACCGAACAAGAATGACAACTTCACTTTTTTTTGGTTAGAGTCATCGCCCATGCACAGCTAGACTTCTGATTCAGAAAGGCCAGGTATAAAGGGGGAAAAGGACATTTTTTTACAAAATTGTAGAAACCTATTATGTTACTCAGTTTGGCTTGAGTGGGCCACTGCAGGGGGACTCAACTAGCGATGTAGTCAAACAGATCATTATCCTGGCTGAGGACCATGTCAGTCCAATAAAAGAACTCAAGTGGCTGAACCAGAATTAAGTTTATATCGTTTACGACCCTTTTTCTGAGTTCCTATCCAAAGAGTATACCAACCAAACTAGCCTGGATTTTCCATTCAGTTCAGTTCAGTCGCTCAGTCATGTCTGACTCTTTGCAACCCCATGAATCGCAGCACGCCAGGCCTCCCTGTCCATCACCAACTCCCAGAGTTCACTCAGACTCATGTCCATCGAGTCAGTGATGCCATCCAGCTATCTCATCCTCTGTTGTCCCCTTCTCCTCCTGCCCTCAATCTCTCCCAGCATCAGAGTCTTTTCCAATGAGTCAACTCTTCACATGAGGTGGCCAAAGTATTGGAGTTTCAGCTTTAGCATCAGTCCTTCCAAAGAACACCCAGGATTGATCACCTTTAGAATGGACTGGTTGGATCTCCTTGCAGTCCAAGGGACTCTCAAGAGTCTTCTCCAACACCACAGTTCAAAAGCATCAATTCTTCGGCGCTCAGCCTTCTTCACAGTCCAACTCTCACATCCATACATGACCACAGGAAAAACCATAGCCTTGACTAGACGGACCTTTGTTGGCAAAGTAATGTCTCTGCTTTTGAATATGCTATCTAGGTTGGTCATAACTTTCCTTCCAAGGAGTAAGCGTCTTTTAATTTCATGGCTGCAGTCACCATCTGCAGTGGTTTTGGAGCCCCCCAAAATAAAGTCTGACATTGTTGCCACTGTTTCCCCATCTATTTGCCATGAAGTGATGGGACCAGATGCCATGATCTTAGTTTTCTGAATGTTGAGCTTTAAGCCAACTTTTTCACTCTCCTCTTTCAATTTCATCAAGAGGCTTTTTAGTTCCTCTTCACTTTCTGCCATCAGGGTTGTGTCATCTGCATATCTGAGGTTATTGATATTTTTCCCAGCAATCTTGATTCCAGCTTGTGCTTCTTCCAGCCCAGGGTTTCTCATGATGTACTCTGCATGTACGTTAAATAAGCAGGGTGACAATATACAGCCTTGACATACTCCTTCTCCTATTTGGAACCAGTCTGTTGTTCCATATCTAGTTCTAACTGTTGCTTCCTGACTCGCATATAGGTTTCTCAAGAGGCAGGTCAGGTGGTCTGATATTCCCATCTCTGAATTTTCCACAGTTCATTGTGATCCATACAGTCAAAGGCTTTGGCATAGTCAATAAAGCAGAAATAGATGTTTTTCTGGAATTCTCTTGCTTTTTCCATGATCCAGCGGACGTATGTAGGCAATTTGCTGTCTGGTTCCTCTGCCTTTTCTAAAACCAGCTTGAACATCTGGAAGTTCACAGTTCACATATTGCTGAAGCCTGGCTTGGAGAATTTTGAGCATTACTTTACTAGCGTGTGAGATGAGTGTAATTGTGCGGTAGTTTGAGCATTCTTTGGCACTGCCTTTCCATTGGGATTGGGATGAAAACTGACCTTTTCCAGTCCTGTGGTCACTGCTGAGTTTTCCAAATTTGCTGGCATATTGAGTGCAGCACTTTCACAGCATCATCTTCCAGGATTTGAAATAGCTCAACTGGGATTCCATCACCTCCACTATCTTTGTTTGTAGTGATGCTTTCTGAAGCCCACTTGACTTCACATTCCAGGATGGCTGTCTCTAGGTGAGTGATCCAGAAGGTAAAAAGCTTTGTGCCCAGAAATGGTAAGGAACGAATCCTGAATTTTTAAAATGGGTTGGTGTAACCTTCTACCATTTGAATTTGATCATTATTCAAGATACAGCCAAAAGGAGATGACCCTTTTCTGGGGATAGTTGTATTCAGTGTCCAAATTGCTTTACTCTAAAGTAGACTGGGGCAGGAGGAAAGGAGAGTCAAAACTGACAAACAACTTTAGGGAATGATTTTGCAGTGTACAATATCAGATATATATGGATGGAAGGGAATGTGGAAATTTTATCAAATAGCTGATAATCAGTTCATTAAGTGATATGTTGTGTGTGTATGATTAACACTTATTAGTGGAGAAGGCAATGGCACCCCACTCCAGTACTCCTGCCTGGAAAATCCCATGGATGGAGGAGCCTGGTAGGCTGCAGTCCATGGGGTCACGAAGAGTCAGACACAACTGAGCGACTTCACTTTCACTTTTCACTTTCCTGCATTGGAGAAGGAAATGGCAACCCACTCCAGTGTTCTTGCCTGGAGAATCCCAGGGACGGGGAACCTGGGGGTCTACCGTCTTTGGGGTCACACACAGTCAGACACGACTGAAGCGAATTAGCAGCAGCAGCAGCAACACTTATTAGACTGCAAGCTAGATGGACATCATGAAAAGTATACCTAGGCACAACATAGCCAATCTGTTGAAATCTAAGGACTAAAAAGAAAGTCACAAATTCCCTGGTGGTCCAGTGGTTAGGACATGCTGCTTTCATTACCAAGGGCCTGGGTTCAGTCCCTGGTCAGGGAACTAAGATCTGGAATCCGCAAGCCACATGGTGCAGCAAAAAAAAAAAAAAAAGTTTTAAGGCAGTAAGAGCAAAAGAGTGGTATGATACATAAAGAATAATAACAAGATACTAGCCAAATTCCTGAAAGAAAAAAAAAAGGTCAGCAGAAAATGGAAGGGCATATTTAAGTTGCTGAAAGAAAAAAAAAAATCTTTATCAAGTAAACCATCCTTCAAACCAGAAGACAAACTAAAAACATTTGCAATAAATAAAGTACAGAATTCATCTCTAGTACTTTGTGTTGTGAGAAGTGCTAGAAAGAATCTTTTGGTCTGAAGGAAAATGATACCAGATGATATCTTGTATTTCCAGAATCAAAGATGATGGGAAATAGCAAACACCACACACTTTGTCATTTTCTTCTCTTAGTTTCTAAAAATGGCATATATTTAAAACAAAATTCTAACATTCTATGTGTAATGTGTATGGATATGAATACGGTGGTGGTGGGGCTTCTCTGATGACTTGGCTGGTAAAGAAGAGAGACCGCCGGCAATGCAGGAGACCAGGATTTGATCTCTGGGTCAAGAAGGTACCCTAGAGAAGGAAATGGCCACCCACCCCAGTATTCTTGCCTAGGAAATCCCATGCACAGAGGAGCCTGGTGGGTTATAGTCCATGGGGTCACAAGAGCCTGACACGATTTAGCAACTAAACCAGCACTACCACATGCATATGTATATAAGACAGCACAAAAGGTGTTAGATGAAAATACTGTTACAAAATTTTTATGCTTTACACAAAATAAATACAAAGTTTAAGTAAATTGTGATAACTTCATGATTCATATTATAACCCCTAGAGCAACCACTAAAGAAAGCAATGCAAAGAAGTACAGCAGAAAAGCCAAAAGAGGACTTGAATGGAATGCTCGAAGGATATTCATTTAACCTAAAATTGGAAAGGAGAGAAGGAACAGAGTAACAAACTCATGAGCCAAATAGAAAAGTATTAAGGCAGATTTAATGCATGCATATTAATATATAAGTGGACAATAGACTGATTAAAAGGCAGAAATCAGACTGGATGAAAAGCAAGACACAACTATTGACTTCTCACAGAGTTGCATTTTAATTATAGAGTAATTTGTTCTTGATATTCTTATAGACCGTAGTCATACTACCTTAGCTAAACTTAGGTCTGCAGCTTGGAAATACATATAGATGAAAACTGTAGAGACTGAGAGAATCAGACTTGGATCTATTACTCTTATTATCACAAGAGAGCAGTCCTACAGAGAAAAATGTGAAAATCAGAAAGACAGAAGGAGAAAAATTGGAATTGGTGACAAACTGGACACAAATGAGGTGGAAGGGTGAGAACTGACTTTGGACTTATTACAGAGGCATTTTGAAATTAACTTTGAACAGCATTTTTTTTTTTTAAATTCAGTGAGTGATTTTAGTGGTTACCATAAAGGGAGTAAATATGGTTTTGTGTATTTGATTTCTTCCCCCTCTTCTCCTCCCTTTGGCCTCAGTTAGTGACAAGTATAGGTAGCATATAGTGGTAAAGAACCTGCCTGCCAATGCAGGAGACTTAAGAGATGTGGGTTCGATTCCTGCGTCAGGAAGATCCCCTGGAGAAGGAAATGGCAACCCACTCCAGTATTCTTGCCTGGACAATCCCATGGACAGAGGAGCCTGGCGGGCTACAGTCAATGGGATCACAGAGAGTCGGACACGACTGAAGTGACTAAGCATGAGTGACAAGCATATTCCAGAATGGGGAGAAGCTACCATCGGAGCTTTAAATTGTACAAAATGGCAAAATTCAAGTGATTCATGAAAGAAGAGAAATTAACTTTCTACCAATTTTGTTCAGAAAGGTTTTTTCCTCCTATTCCTCAATTTTCCCCTTCTGGTACTGTCAAAATGCCCAGCTATCTTTTTATCCTTACTTCTCGTGTGATCTTATATGTAAAGGAAAAGCTTATCTTCCTGAGGAGGTAAAACACCAGATACATAAATCAGTCATAATATAAAGAACCTACAGCATGTCTGCCCTCTCAACTCAGTATACAGAGACATACACATTACCACATTATGAGAATCTGAAGTAAATTCCACACACACAAAGCTATTCAACTTCTCTATCTCTAATTTATGAATAAATGATACCCAAAATCAAAGCTGCTTTGGTTTATCCATGAAGCAAAAACGTTCATCCTCAGATCATCATAGAAATCTGCCTGGAGGGTTGAACTGATTGGAAAGAAGACTGTGTCATTACAACGCTTTTATTTTTTTGTTTTTGGGCCAAGCCT
This sequence comes from Bos indicus x Bos taurus, assembly GCF_003369695.1. Lineage (NCBI taxonomy): Eukaryota > Metazoa > Chordata > Mammalia > Artiodactyla > Bovidae > Bos > Bos indicus x Bos taurus. The sequence continues at coordinate 59,293,351 of NC_040077.1, forward strand.
CATGGAAATGTTTTCTAAACATATTTTCCTTTAATGTCAGGGATAGCCCTATGTTCAGATTAGCTGTATAAGCTCACAGCAGAGTAAGAAATAGCCTCATGGGGATAATATCTCTGAAAAAAGAGACATTAATAATCCAAATAAGCCCAACTGTCCCGAAGAGATAAGATATGGAAAAATGAGTAGAAGGCTGAATATAGATTGAACCAGAGACATCAGGTACACAAAAGACTATTCTAGGGAGGAAACTACCTGGTATTCTACATTTGAATACACGCAGTTTTAGACACTGATGTGGTGACTTACTAGAGCAAACACTGCAAGGTAGATAAGAATTGCTGTATCTTCCAAAAGCACATAGCCTAAGTCTCAAAACATATATTGCATTACAAAGCCAGTTGAGAGAGCACCATATCAAATAATTCTACAATTTTCTTCCCTTTCCAGTCCTGCTGAGATGTCATCAGCTAAAGCAAGGGGGCTTCACATTCAATGGTAAATAGAAAATATTTTGGAAAGTAAATGTGTTTCCAGAGAGTTAAAAAGTACAGTCTTGGATAAAATATACGTTTTTGGAATATTGATTTGTGTCTTTGACTGTATTATTCCTCATGTGTGTGGCATGTACAAGACAGAATTAAGCCTCATTAGGACTGTATTCTATCCACACACAGTGCTTTCCATCCACACATATTCCAGCCACTCAGGACACAATCTTGACTCTAATTTTATAAGATGGTTCCCATTCAATACTTTATCAAAATAGGGAGGTCTCTTTAATTTGGGAATGCATGTGAGGACAAAAAAAAGACAATAAGAACTACATATTATTTCCTGTGCACACATATAATGAGCTCTAAGGTAATTTGATGGCTTTTGATTTTTATTTGCTGTCATATTTATCATAATACTGATCATAATTTATAAGCATGTAATAAGGGTCTAGTTCTGCTCTTCTCTGTTATCTTTTTGGGTTTGCTCTAGTGTCTGCGTTTTGAAGTTTGAATGCCTTATTTTGTTTCTATTTTTGCTCATGGGTCCGCCTCTAGCAGTTGATTCCCATAGAAGCTGTACTTTACTCCCATGTATTCTTCTCAATGCTAGCTTCCCATTTTTTTGTATTATCAAAAATAGCTGTGGGCTCTTTGCAAGCTTCTCTCTTCTTGGTGAGGCCCATGGCTGTGCTCTCTGTCATCCATGTCCTCTCTCTGAGACCAGTATTATCCTGGAGGCTGTTGAGATGGGAAAGGCATTTCAAACCTCTTTAGTGAGAAAAATCATTTTCTGCACAGAGACTTTACAGAAAATGTGCTGCAGTCTAGTTCAAGCCAATGTGATATGATGATTCAAAATTGTGAGGTTCTTTTTTGGTTGAAACTGGGAAATCTGCAGGACCTTGGAAGTGGTTGAGAGCTCTCAATATCTCCCTTACTGACTCACTACCAGGTGGTAGGTTACAGTGAAAACAAATTCTACCATACATACCAAGGTTTATCAGCAAGCATGCACAGAAATAATCTGAGAACACGTTTGGTAATATTGATGTGGTCCCCGGTCTCTGTTCACTTCATTGTTTCAACATCATCTTACATGATCACTAGAGGCAGATGCGACATCATTTTAGAGATAATGACTTACTGTTATAGTTGGGGCAGATGATAAGTTTTCTGATAGGTAGTTATGATGGTTAATTTTGTGTGCCTTCATGACTAAGCCATGGGTTGCCCAGATATTTGGTCAAACATTATTCTGAGTATCTCTGTGAGGGTATTTTTGGTTCTGTTTAACATTTTTTTGAGGTTTCAGATATACTTGATAATTTTTTATTTTTAATTAAAGTATAGTGAATTTACAATATTGTGTTAATTACTGATATACAGCACTGTTTCAGTTATACATATATGTGGATTTTTTAGAATTTTTTTTTCCATTATGGCTTATCATAGGATATTGAACATAGTTCTCTATGCTGTATAGTAGGACCTTGTTTTATCCATTCTATATATAAAAGCTTACACCTTCTAATTCCAACCTCCCATTCCATCTCTCGCTCAAGCCCCTTCCTCTTGGTAACCATCATGCTGTTGTCTATGTCCGTGATTCTGTTTCTGTTTCATAGGTAGGTTCAATTGTGTCATATTTTAGATTCCACATATAAGTGATGTTATATATATTTTTCTCTTTTTAACTCATCTCACTGAGTATGATAATCTTTAATTGCATCCATGTCTCTGCAAATGGCATTAGTTTATTCTTTTTATGGCTGAATAGTTTTCCATTGTGTATATGTCCCACATCTTTATTCATTCATCTGTTGATTTAGGTTGGTTCCATGTCTTGGCTATTGTAAATAATGCTGCTATGAATATAGAGGCGCATGTATCTTTTTCAGTTAAAGTTTTGTCCAGATATATGCCTAGGGTTAGGATTGCTGGATCACTTGGAAATTCTATTTTTAGTTTTCTGAGAAGCTTCCATACTGTTTTCCACAGTGGCTACATCACCTTACTCAATATATTACCACCAAAGGTCTAGGAGAATTGCCTTTTCTCCACACCCTTTACGACATTTGTTATTTCTAGAGTTTTTGATGATGGCCATTCTGACCATTGTAAAGTGATACTTCATTGTAGTCTTGATTTGCATTTCTCTAATAATTAGTAAATTAGTGACATTGAGCATCTTTTCATGTGCTTTTTAGTCATATGTATATCTTCTCTGGATATACCTACTCACCTTAGACTGGTAGTCATATAGACTCAAACACAGTCTAGGAAAAAACATCTACATTTCTTACTCTCCTCCACTACATTTTATTATTTTGATGTCCTCTTTTACATCATCATGTTAATCCTTTTGCCATTCATTGTGGTTATCACTTTTACAGATGTTTTGATTGAATCTGTGTACTGGCTTATTTAGGTGATTTGCTTTCCAATTGTTTCTCTTTCCTTTTGACTCTTCTTTTCAATTTGGAGAGGAACTGTCAATATTTCTTTTAGGATAAGCTTAGTGTTGCTGTATTCTTTTAGTTTTTGCTTATCTGAGAAATTCTTTATCTCTCCTTCTATTCTAAATGATAATCTTGCAGGGTAGAATATCCTTTGTTGTTGTTTAGTCACTCAGTTGTGTCTGACTCTCTTGTGACTCCATGGGCTGTAGCCACCAGGCTCGTCTGTCCATAGAATTTCCCAGGCAAGAATACAGGAGTGGGTTGCCATTTCCTTCTCCAGGAGATCTTCCCGACCCAGGGATGAACCTGAATCTCTGGCACTAGCAGGTGTATTCTTTACTGCTGAGCCAGCAGGGAAGCCCCAGAATATCCGAGGTTGCAGATAGTTTCCTTTTAGGACTTTGAATATATCTTACCACTCCCTTCTGACCTTCAGTGTTTCTGTAGAGAAATCAGCTGATAGCCTTATGGGGCTTCCCTTATAATGGAACTCTTTGCTTTTCTTTTTCTGCCTTTAGAATCCTCTCTTTAAATTTTGCCAATTTTATTATAATATGTTTTGGTATAGTCTGTTTGGGCTTATCTTTCTTGTAACCATCTGTTTTTCCTGTACTTGAATATCTGTTTCCTTGTTTAGATTTTAATCCACAATTTCTTCAAGTACATTTTTGATCCCTCTTTCTCTTTCTTCCCCTTCTGGAATCCATATTACGCCTTGATTGGCATGCTTTATATTTTCCAATAGATCTTATATATTGCTTTCATTTTTTAAAATTTGACTTTTTGTCTGCTTTCCTGATTGGGTGATTTCCATTATTCCATCTTTCAGGTTATTTTTTAATTCTTCTGCATTGTATTTATTCTGCTATTCATTGCCTTTACTGAGCTTTTATCTCTGAAAATGAGTATTCTAATTTTTTTTTTGGTTTCGCTTTATAGTTTCTAGTTCATTTTTGCAGTGTTCTTTTTTTTGTTAATCAGATCAGATCAGATCAGTCACTCAGTCGTGTCCAACTCTTTGCGACCCCATGAATCGCAGCACACCAGGCCTCCCTGTCCATCACCAACTCCTGGAGTTCACTGAGACTCACGTCCATCGAGTCAGTGATGCCATCCAGCCATCTCATCCTCTGTTGTCCGCTTCTCCTCCTGCCCCCAATCCCTCCCAGCATCAGAGTCTTTTCCAATGAGTCAACTCTTTGCATGAGGTGGCCAAAGTACTGGAGTTTCAGCTTAAGCATCATTCCTTCCAAAGAAATGCCAGGGCTGATCTCCTTCAAAATGGACTGGTTGGATCTCCTTGCAGACCAAGGGACTCTCAAGAGTCTTCTCCAACACCACAGTTCAAAAGCATCAATTATCAGCACTCAGCCTTCTTCACAGTCCAACTCTCACATCCATACATGACCACAGGAAAAACCATAGCCTTGACTAGACGGACCTTCGTTGGCAAAGTAATGTCTGTGCTTTTGAATATGCTATCTAGGTTGGTCATAACTTTCCTTCCAAGGAGTAAGCGTCTTTTAATTTCATGGCTGCAGTCACCATCTGCAGTGATTTTGGAGCCCAGGAAAATAAAGTCTGACACTGTTTCCACTGTTTCCCCGTCTATTTGCCATGAAGTGATGGGACCAGATGCCATGATCTTAGTTTTCTGAATGTTGAGCTTTAAGCCAACTTTTTCACTCTCCTCTTTCAGTTTCATCAAGAGGCTTTTGAGTTCCTCTTCACTTTCTGCCATAAGGGTGGTGTCATCTGCATATCTGAGGTTATTGATATTTCTCCCGGCAATCTTGATTCCAGCCTGTGTTTCTTCCAGTCCAGTGTTTCTCATGATGTACTCTGCATATAAGTTAAATAAACAGGGTGACAATATACAGCCTTGACAAATTCCTTTTCCTATTTGGAACCAGTCTGTTGTTCCATGTCCAGTTCTAACTGTTGCTTCCTGACCTGCATATAGGTTTCTCAAGAGGCAGATCAGGTGGTCTGGTATTCCCATCTCTTTCAGAATTTTCCACAGTTTATTGTGATCCACACAGTCAAAGGCTTTGGCATAGTCAGTAAAGCAGAAATAGATGTTTTTCTGGAACTCTCTTGCTTTTTCGATGATCCAGCGGATGTTGGCAATTTGCTGTCTGGTTCCTCTGCCTTTTCTAAAACCAGCTTGAACATCTGGAAGTTCACGGTTCATGTATTGCTGAAGCCTGACTTGGAGAATTTTGAGCATTACTTTACTAGCGTGTGAGATGAGTGCAGTTGTGCGGTAGTCAGAGCATTCTTTGGCATTGCCTTTCTTTGGGATTGGAATGAAAACTGACTTTTTCCAATCCTGTGGCCACTGCTGAGTTTTGCAAATTTGCTGGCATATTGAGTGCAGCACTTTCACAGCATCATCTTTCAGGATTTGGAATAGCTCAACTGGAATTCCATTACTTCCACTAGCTTTGTTCGTAGTGATGCTTTCTAAAGCCCATTTGACTTCACATTCCAGGATGTCTGGCTCTAGGTCAGTGATCACACTATCGTGATTATCTTTGTCTTGAAGATCTTTTTTGTACAGTTCTTCTGTGTATTCTTGCCATCTCTTCTTAATATCTTCTGCTTCTGTTAGGTCCATGCGTTTTTGTTAATAGCCTTTGTTAATTATTTCAGTATTTTCATGATCTCCTTTTTGAAATCAGTGTCTATTATACTGCTGCTGCTGCTGCTGCTAACTTGCTTCAGTCGTGTCCGACTCTGTGCAATGGCACACTCATAGACAGCAGCCCACCAGGCTCCCCCATCCCTGGGATTCTCCAGACAAGAACACTGGAGTAGGTTGCCATTTCCTTCTCCAATGCATGAAAATGAAAAGTGAAAGGATGTCGCTCAGTCATGTCTGACTCTTAGCGACCCCATGGACTGCAGCCTACCAGGTTCCTCCGTCCATGGGAGTTTCCAGGCAAGAGTACTGGAGTGGGGTGCCGTTGCCTTCTCTGGTCTATTATACTGAAGAGGTCTATTTCATTGTTTGTCTTTCAGGGAAATCCTCTTAGTCTTTTAAGTGGGACTAGTTCCTCTACTTCCTCATTTTACTTCTGTTTCTCTTATTATAGGAGAAACAACTATCCACTGTGGTCTTGGAGGCTCATTTATATGTGAGAGCATCTTGTGTAGCTTGTGTGGGTTTAATATATTTGGTGCAAGGGCTGCTTTTAGTATGGATGTCTGTCACCTCTTTCCTCAGAGTGTGCTAGTCATTATTTTTGATAGTGGTTTGCAGATGAGGGGATTTGTGCCCAGTCCTGGGGTTCTTGAAGGCAGTAGCAACTCAGATGGGCCCCCAGGGCACACGATGGGAGTGGAAGTGGTTTGAAATCACTATTGCAGTATAGGCAGGTGGTGATGGCAGCTTGTGACCTCTCTAGAAATCTGGGAGGGAGGTGGAAGGGGCTCAAAGTCACTCCTGGCACCTAGGCAGGCAGTGGTGGCAGCTGCCGTGAGAGCCCATGCAGGTGATGTCCTGCTCTCTGCAAGTGTGCATGTGGGGAAGAAGGCTACAATCTGAGTTCTGCCCCTCCTCTTGTGTACCACCCAAACAATGGTGACTGGGCTCCATGGTGGCTCAGGCTTCTGCCACACAGTCTCATTTGTGGTTGTACTGGATTCCAGCCTCCACCCACCCCAAACCCAGGATGTTTTCACATAGCCAGCCCCAGTCCTCTCCCTGGGTTGAACCTCTGAAGCCCAAGTTCCAGCACCCAGCCCACACCAGTAGATGCACACCTTAAGCTGAGGACAGCAGGGTGGTGGCACTGACCATTTGTGGCATTCTCCTCCTGCTCTGCCTGCTGTCCACCAGCTGCTGCATTCTCCTCTGAGGCTCTGAAGCTCCGCTTCTGTCCTAGCCAACCTCTCTACCTGTGAGGCTTCCCAGGGTACAGGAATCTTTCCTCTTTCACAGCCCCCTTCCAAGGGTGCAGGACTCGTCCTGATTCCTTTCTGACTTTCTTTTTCTCTCTCTCTTTTTTTTAACCCAGTTGCATGGAGATTTTCTTGCCCTTTCAGCAGTCTGAGGTTTTCTGCCAGCATTGAGTAGGTATTCCGTGAGAATCATTCCATGTGTGGATGTATTTTTGATGTATTTGTGGAAGAAGGTGGGCTTTATATCCTATTACTCTGCCATCTTGTGCACTTTCCAGATGTGTTTAATACTTAAATCAATAGACTGAATAACATAGATTTTTCTCCCTAATGTGGGTGGGCCTTGTGCCTTCAAGCTGAAGGCCTGACTAGAACAAAATGCCTGGCATTCCCCCTAATAATAGGAAAATTCCTTCTGCCTGGATGCCTCTGAACTGAGACATGGGTTTTGTCTTAACTTTAGACTCAGACTGAGACATCAGCTCTTCGTGGGTCTCAGGCCAGCTGGCCTTCAAACAAGAACTTTCACCATTGGCTCTCCTAGGTCTCCGGCTTGCTGACTACAAATATTGGATCTTGTCAGCCTCCCCCTGTAATTGCTTTAGCCAATTCCTTTTAATAATTGCCATAATTGCCTATCACTTCTGTTTCTCTGGAGAATGCTAATACAGTGATAAAATACAGGTATTAATACATAATGTTAAACCTGAGACAACGTTCTGTCAGCTTAAGCTTGTTGGGTTGCAGGCTGTTACTCTCTGTTCTTCCAGAGGTAATGGGTAGGACATGCTACCATAAGCAATAACTCTTTCCACACTCATCTTAAATGTCACTCATTTCACTGATGAAAACATGTTGTATCATCCAGTATGTCAACTTCTAAAGGCCCTGTTGGTGACTGGAGATAAAGAGAGCTAAAGCCTCTTGCTGAGAGACTTTATAGGGTTGTAGGCTGGTGTACTCCCAGTCAAGGAGTTCTCTCAGTGCCCCTAGGTTATAGATTAACAATAACACACACATATATTGTCTGTACTGAGATATTTTAAAATGAAGTACAGACAGTATAACAGGCCTTTTATTGCTGGTACATAGGCCACCAAACCCTTCCTACATAACCTAGTAATTTCCTGTCAGTAGCAATAACTTGAGGCCTTCCTCTTTTATTCTACATTCTATATTATGGGACTGTCCAAGAAATATGGCATTTCATATTTAGTACAAGACTAACTCTTCAGATTCAGGCTCTATTATCTATAGTTTTAGGAGCATTTAGAGACAGGTGTCTTAATGTGACACGTCTTTACAGACTTGTATTGAGAATCTTAGCTCACAGGCTTTTCTGAAGATAGACCATTTCATTGCCCAAGTATAAATGCATCCTGCAGCATTTCATGGAAGCAAATCACATGGCTTCTGGGTTCTTTTGAGTATGTGAATTCACAGACACAAAACAGATATTCACTCTGTAATATCCCAGCCTCTCAGTTGGATATCTCTTTCTTTAAAATGATTCCAATTCCTATACACTTTCCATCATATTCATTCCCTTGGAATAAGAAAATAATATGTACTTCTCTGTCTGTTTACATTGTTTTAAAAAATACCATAGGATATGGGGCTGATGCTCACTGCCTTCTATGAAACCCTGGCATATAGATGAGATCATCCAGGAACTAACATCTTTTGTCTTTTAATAATAACCTTTGTATTTTAACATAGCCATTGCTGGTCAGTTTCCATTGTTGACTCAGCTTAGCAATGCCACCGATACACTGATTATTATTTTTTTTTTTTTTAATTTTTTTCACTTCAGTTCCTAATGTAAGCCACTCTCCAGAAGATTCTGAAAGTAATTTCAAATTGGGAATAACATTTGGATCTTTGAAAAAGGCCATAACGAAATCATCCTTGCGATAAGCCTGAAACGTCTGGTCAAACCCGAACGCCTGCGCCTCGATTCTACCCAGCATAGACCACTGGCGGAGCCGGCTGGTAGTCTGTGGGGTGCTCAGAGACTGGAAGGTTTTCTGAGGCAGGAATCTGAAGCTGTAGACGCCCAAATCACCCGGCTCCCCGGCCGCCATCTTGGTCCTCCCGATACACTGATTATTGATAACCACTAGCTAGCTAACTGTGCTTGTTTTCAGCCTCAAAAGCAGTGGCCAATTTAAATTCCACATATATGAAAATACTGCCTCAAGCCAAAGGCAGTGTCCAAATAAGGTATCTTTATCAATTTGGTACTTCTTCAACACAAGAGAGCAACACGTAAAGGGAACTTCCAAGTCTTAACCTGAGTACTTCTTGGGGGAACAATTGATTCCTTCCTCCTGGATCTGGCTGCGTGGCACTGGAGCAGCTATGAGGAGATACCCCATGCCCAAGGGCAAAGGAAAAGCCCCGGCAAGATGGTAGGAGGGGCGAATTCGCACTTAGAATCAAACCCCATTCCCGTCAGAGGACTCAAACAAACCTTGTGTGCACCAGAACCCAGGGACCCCACAGAGACTGAGACAGAACTGTTTGAGTGACTCCTGTGGTGGTACGGGTCAGCAGTGGACGGCCACAGGGACAGGGGCTCTGGATGCAGCAGACTTGGGTATGGCATAAGCCCTCTTGGAGGAGGTCACCATTAACCCCACCGTGGAGCTGCCAGAACTTACAAAGGACTGAGAAATAGACTCGTGGAGGGCATAAACAGAACCTTGTATGTACCAGGACCCAGGAGAAAGGAGCAGTGGCCCCACAAAAGACTGACACAGACTTGCCTGGGTGTGTCCAGGAGTCTCCAGTGGAGGCATAGGTGAGTGTTGGCCTGCTGCGGGTTTTGGAGCAGTGAGTGCAAAAGTACATGCATGGGATCATTTGAAGGACACCATTATCTTCATTACCTCCACCATAGTTTGGCCCCAGGTACTGAGCATGGCCCTGCCCATCAGAACAAGACCCAGTTTCCCACTCAGTCAGTCCCTCCCATAGGAAGCTTCCATAAGCCTCTTATCCTTCTCAATCAGGACAGACAGAGGGAAAACAACAATCACAGAAAACTAACCAATCTGATCACCTGGACCATAGCCTTGTCTAACTCAATGAAACTATGAGGCATGCATAATAGGGTCACACAAGAGGGACGACAACTAGCTGTGAAAAGAAGAGAAGTGAAAAGCAAAGGAGAAAAGGAAAGATATAAGCATCTGAATGCAGAGTTCCAAAGAATAGCAAGAAGAGATAAGAAAGCCTTCCTCAGTGATCAATGCAAAGAAATAGAGGAAAACAACAGAATGGGAAAGACTAGAGATCTCTGCAAGAAAATTAGAGATACCAAGGGAACATTTCATGCAAAGATGGGCTCAATAAAGGACAGAAATGGTATGGACCTAACAGAAACAGAAGATATTAAGAAGAGGTGGCAAGAATACACAGAAGAACTGTACAAAAAAGAGCTTCACAACCAAGATAATCATGATGGTGTGATCACTCACCTAGAGCCTGACATCCTGGAATGTGAGGTCAAGTGGGCATTAGAAAGCATCACTACGAACAAAGCTAGTGGAGGTGATGGAATTCCAGTTGAGCTCTTTCAAATCCTGAAAGATGATGCTGTGAAAGTGCTGCACTCAATATGCCAGCAAATTTGGAAAACTCAGCAGTGGCCACAGGACTGGGAAAGGTCAGTTTCATTCCAATCCCAAAGAAAGGCAATGCCAAAGAATGCTCAAACTACCGCACAATTGCATTCATCTCACACGCTAGTAAAGTAATGCTCAAAATTCTTCAAGCCAGGCTTCAGCAATACGTGAACTGTGAACTTCCAGATGTTCAAGCTGGTTTTAGAAAAGGTAGCGGAACCAGAGATCAAATTGCGAACATCCGCTGGATCATGGAAAAAGCAAGAGAGTTCCAAAAAAACATCTATTTCTGCTTTATTGACTATGCCAAAGCCTTTGACTGTATGGATCACAGTAAACTGTGGAAAATTCTGAAAGAGATGGGAATACCAGACCACCTGACCTGCCTCTTGAGAAACCTGTATGCAGGTCAGGAAGCAACAGTTAGAACTAGACATGGAACAACAGACTGGTTTCAAATAGGAAAAGGAGTACATCAAGGCTGTATATTGTCACCCTGCTTATTTAACTTATATGCAGAGTACATCATGAGAAACGCTGGGATGGATGAAGCTCAAGCTGGAATCAAGATTGCCGGGAGAAATATCAATAACCTCAGATATGCAGATGACACCACCCTTATGGAAGAAAGAAAAGAAGAACTAAAGAGCCTCTTGAGGCAAGTGAAAGAGCAGAGTGAATAAGTTGGCTTAAAGCTCAACATTCACAAAATGAAGATCATGGCATCTGGTCCCATCACTTCATGGCAAATAGACGGGGAAACAGTGGCTGACTTTATTTTTGGGGGCTCTAAAATCACTGCAGATGGTGACTGCAGCCATGAAATTGAAAGACGCTTGCTCCTTGGAAGAAAAGTTATGACCAACCTAGATAGCATATTAAAAAGCAGAGGCATTACTTTACCAACAAAAGTCCATTTAGTCACGGCTATGGTTTTTTTAGTAGTCATGTATTGATGTGAGAGTTGGACTATAAAGAAAGCTGAGCACCAAAGAATTGATGCTTTTGAACTGTGGTGTTGGAGAAGACTCTTGAGAGTCCCTTGGACTGCAAGGAGATCCAACCAGTCCATCCTAAGGAAATCAGTCCTGAATATTCATTGGAAGGACTGATGCTGAAGCTGAAACTCCAATACTTTGGCCACCTGATGTGAAGAGCTGACTCATTTGAAAAGACCCTGATGTTGGGAAAAATCGAAGGCCGAAGGAAAAGGGGATGACAGAGGATGAGATGGTTGGATGGCATCACCAACTCAACAGACATGAGTTTGAGTAAACTCCAGGAGTTGGTGATAGACAGGGAGGCCTGGCATACTGTAGTTCATGGGGTCACAAAGAGTCGGACATGACTGAGTGACTGGACTGAACTGAACTGAACTTCTGCATCCTTCTCCAGTCACATCAGGACATCAGGAAAGCTGCAGCTCCATTTTGGTATATAAGTATACAATTAATAACAATTAAGATTATAGCTTCTTATTAGGGATAAAACGTGGGCCATTTGACTTGGATACAATCTGGTAGGGAAGCATTGGGGACTGGTTCAGTGCAAAAATAGTTTTCATAATTCCCTAATAACAGGCCAATTAGCTAAAAGCAGTGGGCCGGCAAATTATTTGAATTACCCTGTTAATTGATTGAATTTAACAGCCTATTTTGTTAAAATAAGTAACCTGGAAATATCAAATTGATCAAGTGGGATCCCATCTAGTATGTTAGAAACTACTATCAATGTCTACAGCCTACCTGGATGGACTGTTATAGCATTTTCTAGATTTGATGAGACAACCAGTGGGAGAGGAAATGGAGTGATTTGATCATTAATTTTGCTCTTGCATCCTCCTTCCCATCTTCAGAGTGATTTCAGAAGCCCGCACTAAGTCCAGAGAGACTGCTATTAGCTGTGAATGTCAGGTGGTTTTCTTTTGCCAAGTTTTAATTGTATTTCGTGGACTAAATTCCTGGAGGGTGTGGAAGGGTACAGGGTTGCAGCATCAGACTGCCTTTGGGTCTTAGGTGGAAAAGCATTTTGAAGCAAGATTTCTAGGGAAGAGAAAGGAAATCATCGTGGATACTTATGTGGGTGATAAGAACAGATGTAGAAGGCAAAAAACTCAATGGCCTGGGGTGACTGGGCATCACCCGAGTCCCCCCCCCCCACCCACCCAAAATTGACACCACTGGACTGGTTGGGAGAGATGAGAGCACCCGCATGGGCCAGGGTGGCAAGGTGAAGTACCTATTTAATAATCAGATCAGTAGCTGCCTGTGCACTGTGATAAGGAAATGCAAATGTGATAGGGTTAAGGGGGTGGACTGAAACTGAAGAAAGTAGGGAAAACCACTAGACCATTCAGGTATGACCTAAGTCAAATCCCTTATGATTATACAGTGGAAGTGAGAAATAGATTTAAGGGACTAGATCTGATAGATAGAGTGCCTGATGAACTATGGACGGAGGCTCGTGACATTGTACAGGAGACAGGGATCAAGACCATCCCCATGGAAAAGAAATGCAAAAAAGCAAAATGGCTGTCTGGGGAGGCCTTACAAATAGCTGTGAAAAGAAGAGAAGCAAAAAGCAAAGGAGAAAGGGAAAGATATAAGCATCTGAATGCAGAGTTCCAAAGAATAGCAAGAAGAGATAAGAAAGCCTTCCTCAGTGATCAATGCAAAGAAGTAGAGGAAAACAACAGAATGGGAAAGACTAGAGATCTCTGCAAGAAAATTAGAGATACCAAGGGAACATTTCATGCAAAGATGGGCTCAATAAAGGACAGAAATGGTATGGACCTAACAGAAACAGAAGATATTAAGAAGAGGTGGCAAGAATACACAGAAGAACTGTACAAAAAAGATCTTCACGACCCAGATAATCATGATGGTGTGATCACTCACCTAGAGCCAGATATCCTTAGAAAGCATCACTATGAATAAAGCTAGTGGAGGTGATGGAATTCCAGTTGAGCTCTTTCAAATCCTGAAAGATGATGCTGTGAAAGTGCTGCACTCAATATGCCAGCAAATTTGGAAAACTCAGCAGTGGCCACAGGACTGGAAAAAGTCAGTTTTCATTCCAATCCCAAAGAAAGGCAATGCCAAAGAATGCTCAGACTACCGCACAATTGCACTCATCTCACACGCTAGTAAAGTAATGCTCAAAATTCTCCAAGCCAGGCTTCAGCAATACGTGAACCGTGAACTTCCAGATGTTCAAGCTGGTTTTAGAAAGGCAGAGGAACCAGAGACCAAATTGCGAACATCCGCTGGATCATCGAAAAAGCAAGAGAGTTCCAGAAAAAACATCTATTTCTGCTTTATTGACTATGCCAAGGCCTTTGACTGTGTGGATCACAATAAACTGTGGAAAATTCTGCAAGAGGTGGGAATACCAGACCACCTGACTTGCCTATTGAGAAATTTGTATGCAGGTCAGGAAGCAACAGTTAGAACTGGACATGGAACAACAGACTGGTTTCAAATAGGAAAAGGAGTATGTCAAGGCTGTATATTGTCACCCTGCTTATTTAACTTATATGCAGAGTAAACCATGTGAAACGCTGGGCTAGATGAAGCACAAGCTGGAATCAAGATTGCCGGGAGAAATATCAATAACCTCAGATATGCAGATGACACCACCCTTATGGCAGAAAGTGAAGAGGAACTCAAAAGCCTCTTGATGAAGGTGAAAGAAAAGAGTGAAAAAGTTGGCTTAAAGCTCAATATTCAGAAAATGAAGATCATGGCATCTGGTCCCATCACTTCATGGGAAATAGATGTGGAAATAGTGTCAGACTTTATTTTTTTGGGCTCCAAAATCACTGCAGATGGTGACTGCAGCCATGAAATTAAAAGACGCTTACTCCTTGGAAGGAAAGTTATGACCAACCTAGATGGCATATTCAAAAGCAGAGACATTACTTTGCCAACAAAGGTCCTATGGTTTTTCCTGTGGTCATGTATGGATGTGAGAGTTGTACTATGAAGAAAGCTGAGCGCCAAAGAATTGATGTTTTTGAACTGTGGTGTTAGAGAAGACTCTTGAGAGTCTCTTGGTCTGCAAGGAGATCCAACCAGTCCATTCTGAAGGAGATCAGCCCTGGGATTTCTTTGGAAAGAATGATGCTAAAGCTGAAACTCCAGTACTTTGGCCACCTCATGTGAAGAGTTGACTCATTGGAAAAGAGTCTGATGCTGGGAGGGATTGGGGGCAGGAGGAGAAGGGGACGACAGAGGATGAGATGGCTGGATGGCATCACTGACTCGATGGACATGAGTCTGAGTGAACTCCGGGAGTTGGTGATGGGCAGGGAGGCCTGGCGTGCTGTGATTCATGGGGTCGCAAAGAGTTGGACACGACTGAGTGACTGAACTGTACTGAACTGAATGCACCATGTCTTCAACTGACAAGTTGTAATTGTCTTGTAGGGCTGGGAGAGGATCAGGCTTCTAAGGCATACACTTCTAAAATATTAGGCAGAAACCTTGGGCCTTTCAGGCTGCTTAGAAATCTGCATGCCCTTTCAGTATATCTCATTGAAAGGAGAACTCTGCTTTCAGTGTTCAGCTGGTGTGGAAGAGACCAAGGAGGAGGAGCTGAACAAATGGGCTTGTAGTAAGGCTGAATATCTAGGTCAGCATTTTGGAATCCAGAGTTAAACCTTGTTTTTTTTTTTTTTCCTTAAAGCAATATTGGTGACAGTTCAGAAGAAAGTTCTGGAGTCATATAGATTCACCTTCTCTGCCACCTGCTCCATGACCTCGAGTCACTTACTTGTCTCCCTTGGTTTACTCAACCTGTAATATGAGGGAACTAATGCTGTTGGGAGGATAAAAGGGGTGATGGGTATGGAAGGTTCCTATGAGCTTGGCATAGAAGAATTGATCAACAAATGTTTGCTGTGATTTATCTTGGAGCCCACATACTCTATGTGTCTGGGCTAAAAGAAAGCCTTTAGAATTCTGTGCTTTCTCTTGACAATGAGAGTGTGCATGGTGCCATGGTCCCTTTCTGTTTGCCTTTTTAAGGGGGTGGGGGGATTGGGTGGTGATTACAGGAGGAAGATGACAAAGAGAGAAATCTGCTTACAGGAGAGCTCAGGCTCCCACACAGACAGGATTAGGGGATTATTGCTGTTTTTGTTGTGTTTTCTTTTTATATTTAAAGGAAGCAACAAAGCTTCTTAAAGTCCATTCTTGGCATTTTCATCACATGCTTTTAGCTCGTCCCAGGTTTCACACTGGGGTAGCTTTGAAATGCTATTTCCAAAACTCTGCTGGAAAATAGCTTTTTGAAGGAGAGAGGCTAAGCACCTCACTTGAGGTATTGTGAGGGGTCAGAACCTTTTGCTCAGTTAATGAAGTAACAGTCTTTCACCTACAACTTACATCACCTTGTCAGTTCAATTTCCTTTCTTGCCCATTTTCCCTGCAGAATGCAGGCTGTAGGATCTGAACTTCATTTCTTTTTGTGGAGGCACCTTTTTGTATTCATTTAGTTACTGTGTGGCATTTTTATGTCAGGAAAACCACCTTTGCTGTCATGAAATGACCCTAAGGTAATAAGCCATGAATTATCTTTAAAACCTGGTAAAGGATTTTGAAGTTATAAACAAATAATAAAATCATTTGCAGGCACTGTTATTCCCCCACCAGATTTACCTAAAGAGACTATTTTGTGGCAAGATTGATTTATTACACAAATCATTGTAAAGCTGGTGAATGGCTATTCCAATTTTCATTTACTTTACTTTCACTTTGGGAGAGAGCTGTGGATAGAAGATGTGGAGCTAAGTTCCAATATCAAGTTCACTGACAAATTAGAATTTTAGAGTGAGTAAGCACTTTCAAGATCTCACATCATGTTTAATCTAAGTATAGTAAATGGGGAGATTTGCTTTTAATCTGGTTTGGAATAAAATTGTAGAAATTCATGTACATGTGTTGCAGGAAGGGGGACCCCTTCCAGGGCCCGAAACTGGGCTCTTGTCTAACACTCAGAAATGAATTGCCTGAGGAGACGCATGTGCTGACAAAGCAAGAGATTTTATTGGGAAAGGGCACCCGGGTGGAGAGCAGTAGGGTAAGGGAACCCAGGAGAACTTGTCTGTCACATGGCTTGCAGTCTCAGGTTTTATGGTGATGGGATTAGTTTCCAGGTGGTCTTTAGCCAATCGTTATAATTCAGAGTCTTTCCTGGTGGTACAAGCATTGCTCAGCCAAGATGGATGCTAGTGAGAGGGATTCTGGGAAGTGGACAGACACGCAGTGTCTCCTTTAGACCTTTCCCGAACTCTTCTGGTTGGTGGTGGCTTATTAGTTCCATATTCCTTACCATGATCTGCTGTCATAAAACAACTCATGCAAATGGTTACTATGGTGCCTGGCCAGGGTGGGTGGTTTCAAACAGTGTGCTTCCCCTAACAACTCCCCGCTGAGAGACTTCATACTCAAGATATGGGAATTGGGGTGGAGGTCTCTTTCTTCTGTAACTTCTTCCTGCTGTGCATGGGTGTAGGCCTGCCTAGCAGAGCAGAAGTCTCTCTCTACCTGATCTAAGTAGGGGTGTTCCATATCTGAAACCAACTTCCACCCTTGTTGCTGCTGTTGCTGCTGCTGCTGCTAAGTCGCTTGAGTCGTGTCCGACTCTGTGCGACCCCATAGGCGGCAGCCCACTAGGCTCCTCTGTCCCTGGGATTCTCCAGGCAAGAACACTGGAGCGGGTTACCATTTCCTTCTCTAATGCATGAAATTGAAAAGTGAAAGTGAAATCGCTCAGTCGTGTCCGACCCTTAGCGACCCCATGGACTGCAGCCTACCAGGCTTCTCCATCCATGGGATTTTCCAGGCAAGAGTACTGGAGTAGGGTGCCATTGCCTTCTCCACCCTTGTGGTAACAGCAATTTAGTTTGAAACTGTTGGCCCCTCTCAGAGATTAAATAGACAAGGGCCAAACAGGAGACCTAACAGGATGGTCATCTCTGGTCCCCGGAAACAGAAGGCAACATTTGGGGTGAGGGTTGCAGGGTTTGTGACCCTTTTTGATTGGTTGGTAGTGAGGCAACAGAGCTGTGCTCCAGGAATCTTGTGTTCAGTCTGAAGTCGGGATCCTCCACCTGGGTGGGGGCTCAAAGACATTGTTATGCGTATTTCTTTGAGTAGGAACCAGGACTCTGTCTGGAGGCTGCACCAACCTTTGATTGTTTCTCCTGTTTCTGTATCCCCTCCCTTGCCTGATTAGCAATTGTTTGAATCCACCCTTTGGAAGGTCAAGGAGGCTGAATGAAGCCTATGTAGTTGTTAGGGGAAGCACACTGATTGAAACCGCCCACCGTGGCCAGGCACCATAGTAACAATTTGCATGAGTTGTTTTATGACAGCAGATCCTGGTAAGGAACACGGAACTAATAAACCACCACCAACCAGAAGAGTTCGGGAAAGGTCTAAAGGAGACACCACGTGTCTGTCCACTTCCCAGAATCCCTCTCACTAGCATCCATCTTGGCTGAGCAATTCTTGCACCACCAGGAAAGACTCTGAATTAGAATGATTGGCCAAAGACCACCTGGAAACTAATCCCATCACCATAAAACCCGAGACTGCGAGCCATGCGGCAGAGCAGTTCTCCTGGGTTCCCTTACCCTACTGCTCTCCACCCGGGTGCCCTTTCCCAATAAAATCTCTTGCTTTGTCAGCACAGGTGTCTCTTCGGACAATTCATTTCCAAGTGTTAGACAAGAGCCCAGTTTTGGGCCCTGGAAGGGGTCCCCCTTCCTGCAACACATCCATGCACATTGACATTTTATGCTAACACATGGTATGCCACACTATGAAAATTACTAGGATTTAAGATGTACCAACAGAACTTATATTTTATGATTTTTTAAATAAAATGTGTTCTTATCATTTTATAACAAAAGCTCTGTCCAAAAAACACTGACCAAGTATAAATACACACTAAGTGTGTGTGTGTGTGTGTGTGTGTGTGTGTGTGTAGCCAGTTCAGTAACAGTGTTAGTCATGGTGTTTGCCTGCTAAATTGCCTCCTATTTTTATTTTCCAACATTGCAGTACCTCAGGCATTTGGAAGTATGAGAGAGAATGAATCAAAAATTAACTGATTTTTCAGAGTTGTAATATATATTTTAAAATGCATAAAATGGAAAAATAGATTAAAGAAGAAAGAAGAAATGAAGGTTAAGATAAGAGAAAAAAGCAAAGGAGAATGGTAGAACAAGAAGGAAAGTAATTGGATGCTGAAGAAAAAGAATTGGAAATTAGGGAAAGAAAGTACGAACGAAAGAATGAGGAGACATAGTCTCTCAATTATCCACAAGTAAGAGGCTTAGAAATAGTTCCCTGAGGGAAGGATGTCTTTGTTAAAGAATGGGAAACAAAGACAAGAAGCAAATGACTCCTGCCTCTCTCATGATTGAAGAGATAATGGGAAAAGGAAGTCTTGCCAACCCTTCAAGTAAAAGGACAGAAAGGAGGCTTGAAAATAGCTTTGAAAGATCACCTTCTATTTCACCTCCTCAAATATACATAATTTGCTTCCTTTTTATTTATTCTCCCTGAGCCCTGTAACTATTAGGCGTTGAATTTGTCTGCCTGACTTTAGATTTACAGTCCATTCACATGGGAGAATTCTGAAGGCAGGTACTTGCAGGCATTGGTCCTGCTACTAACAGGTGTCCATGTCCAGGTTTCTGCAACTCTCTTGGCTTTTCGTTAATGATTTTAAGATGACTGTTCCAGTGTCAGTTCTCATTCTAGCACCAGGCAGGAGGGAAGGCAATGGCGAAGGGTAAAAAGGAATGAATCTGCTGGGACTATTCCCTTTAAAGAAGCTCTTAAGGAAGATCTCTTAATTAGTTCTACTTAGATCTAGTTGGTCAGAATTGCATCACTTGGCCTTTACTGTTTAAGAGGAAGGGCAAGCTAATGCAGGGGGATTTGTTTGTTTGTTTAAGCTTGACCTGTAGTTGCTACCCTTAAAATTGGAATGTCAGTAAGAAAGGAAGGAATGAATTCTAGGTAGAGAGCTCTTTTCAAATTACAGAAATTAGATATACTGATATTGAAATAAACGGGGCTGGCCCTACCATTTGTTGGGGTTTTTTTTGCTGATGATGTAAAAGTATTGCGTTTTGTCAGTATTACTTATGTCTTAGAAAAAAAATAATTGGTTGTGGTCCATGTGTGGGTTGGAAAAGAATTTCCAGACATGAGGCAAAATGAGAAAAGAATAAAGTTTATTAGAGTGGAAGAGGCTGTTAGAACACCTGGCCGAATCAAGGTAGAACTGACCACTTTCACAGAATTACAGCCAATTTTTATAGCCTCAAGACAGAGAAAATTCCTACTGGAATGGTGGCATTAGATGATTGGTTAGGATGTTATAAAGTGTATAGTAGGGTGGGTATTTTACAAAATCTGGGGTCAGGAAACTGGCTGGTTTAAATCAGGAGGCTCATGGCAAAAGTTGCTATGGGGCTTGGTCAGTTCCAGAGATTTTTGTCCTGTGACCTTGGTACAGGGCTCCACACCTGTGACCTTAGTATAGGGTACTAATTGAGAGCTAAATATTTACTAGTGGCCACCTTTTCTTTCCTTTTAAGTATACTCCAAATAATCACTGGGTAAAAGCTGAAAAATGCACTTAAATGTACAGGAATAAACTGTCTACATGAATGAAATCAACAGGAATCAAAAACATAAAAGTTCTTGTGTCAGTGATATCAGATCAGATCAGTCGCTCAGTCGTGTCCGACTCTTTTCGACCCCATGAATCGCAGCATGCCAGGCCTCCCTGTCCATCACCAACTCCCGGAGTTCACCCAGACTCACATCCATCGAGTCAGTGATGCCATCCAGCCATCTCATCCTCTGTCATCCCCTTCTCCTCCTGCCCCCAATCCCTCCCAGCATCACAGTCTTTTCCAATGAGTCAACTCTTTGCATGAGGTGGCCAAAGTACTGGAGTTTCAGCTTTAGCATCATTCTTTCCAAGGAAATCCCAGGGCTGATCTCCTTCAGAATGGACTGGTTGGATCTCCTTGCAGTCCAAGGGACTCTCAAGAGTCTTCTCCAACACCACAGTTCAAAAGCATCAATTCTTCGGTGCTCAGCTTTCTTCACAGTCCAACTCTCACATCCATACATGACTACTGGAAAAACCATAGCCTTGACTAGACGGACCATTGTTGGCAAAGTAATGTCTCTGCTTTTGAATATGCTATCTAGGTTGGTCATAACTTTCCTTCCAAGGAGTAAGCGTCTTTTAATTTCATGGCTGTAGTCACCATCTGCAGTGATTTTGGAGCCCAGGAAAATAAAGTCTGACACTGTTTCCACTGTTTCCCCATCTATTTCCCATGAAGTGATGGGACTGGATGCCATGATCTTCATTTTCTGAATGTTGAGCTTTAAGCCAACGTTTCCACTCTCCTCTTTCACTTTCATCAAGAGGCTTTTTAGTTCCTCTTCACTTTCTGCCATCAGGGTTGTGTCATCTGCATATCTGAGGTTATTGATATTTCTCCTGGCAATCTTGATTCCAGCTTGTGTTTCTTCCAGCGCAGCGTTTCTCATGATGTTCTCTGCATAGAAGTCAGTGATATGGACATCCACAAATCTCTGGAAACACTTGGCAGTTGTTTGTAAGCAAGATTCCTTATTTTAAATAACAAGCACATTTGACAGTTTCTAGCGGAGTTTCATGATAAAAATAAGTTAGGATTAGTTTGGCTGCATGAAAGAAAACCAAAATAACAATGGGATAAAAACACATAGAAGGTAGCTGGTCCCGTCTCATGTGGTGATTTGATGAATGGCCCAGTCATCTAATTCCTTCAGTTTTCCACTCAAATACCTTTGGGGTTTTATTTTCAAATTTGCTTCATGGAGACAGAGGACTTCTGGGGTTAAGCCATTTTATCTTCAATGCAGACAATACACAAGTAGAAGAAAGGACAGAGAGGCCAAGGAACTGAGCCAGCTCTTAAGTAGCTTTCCTGGGCGTCCCATACCACACACCTGTATACATCTTGTGTGCTATAATGTAGTCGCTTACACTTACCTTATTGAAAAGAAGGCTGGAAAAAGTAGAAGGTCAATTACACTGTAAGTCTAAATAAAAATTGAGTTCTGTTTTTATGGAAGAAGTGAAGAATGGATATTGTGTGGCAACTAGCTGCATCTATACTTCTAGGAGCTAGCAGGGTTCTTGATACACTGTGTACTTCAATGAATAGCTCAGTGGCCACCCAGCCTAATTCATGCTTTAGAGGTAGCAACCTCAGGGCATATATAATGCAACAATCAAGTAAAAAGTTTTGGGTTGCTGATTGTAACATGTGTACCTTTTCAGCCTCTGCTCTGTCTTCTACTCATGTTCAGGTTGGGCTTAGCTTTTGATCACCAAACCCTCAAATCCCAAATATTCAACCTTGGAAGATTTGCTAGATAATAATGATGTCAAGGAAGATTCATGTGGGTAAAGAGGATGATCACATCATTCAGGGAATATCCCCAGATGCTATTTTAAACCACTTGCTCTTCCTTCACAGGTGTTTGCCTCTGGTAACCACATCACCCCTCTCGTCCAATATTTTCTGCTTTACAAGCTTCTCTTACCTTCTATTTGGGCCATACTTTTTCTTAGATTCCCAAAGCCTTCATATCTCATCATGGAAACACCAATAGAAAGCCCCAAATTCCTTAGTGGTAAAGAGCCTGCCTGCCATTGCAGGAGATATAAGAGACTCAGGTTTGATACCTGAGTCAGGAAGATCTCCTGGAGGAGGTCATGGCGACTCACTTCAGTATTCTTGCCTGGAGAATCCCATGGACAGAAGAGGGTGGTGGGCTACAGTCCTTGGGTCGCAAAGAGCCAGACACAACTGAAGCAGCTTAGCACACGTCCCTTATTTAATCTCATTACTTGTTGAACAGGGCTTCCCAAGTGGTGCTAGAAGTAAAAAATTTGCCTGCCAATGGAGGAGATGCAGGAGACCCAGGTTTGCTCCCTGGATTGGGAGGATCCTCTGGAGAAGGGAATGGCAACCCACTCCAATATTCTCGCCTGGGAAATCTCATGCACAGAGGAGCCTGGTGGGCTATAGTCCATGGGGTCACAAAGAGTCAAACACGACTGGTAACCCACTCTAGTATTACTGCCTGGGAAATCTCATGGACAGAGGAGCCCGGCAGGCTATAGTCCATGGGGCTGCAAAGAGTCAAACATGACTGAGCAACTAACACACACACACACATTTAGTGAACAATTGTTTGCTAATAGATATGACAAGGTTCTGGATTCTTGGCAGAGTACAAATGCATATAAATGTACAAATGCACAGCCATGGGGCCCCAGAAGTTTGAACTCCAGTGTTTCCCATGAGAACAAAGATTTGCTCTTCGTGGTTCCCAGATAGTGCAATGAGTTTCAGTGAGAAAAAATCATGAACAAGCCTTGCCTTTATTTCTAATGGGACCCAACAGAGCTTTCTGCAATTAAGTCTTCTGTCTTTGGGGCTTCTTTCAACAAATGTTTTTCTGGAGTCTTTTGCTCACATTTTTCTGGTTGCTTTTGTAATTAACATTAGAGAAGAGAAATTTGATGAGTTTTTTTTTTTTTTTTTTTGCAATAGTAACAGAAGGTGTGTTCCCCACAAGGTTAATAAACATAGCTACATTTATTATGACTTTTATGTATGCCAAGCACAGTTCTAGGTGTCTTAAAGATATCATTTCATTTCACTCTCTAAACTGTACTTTGAGCTAAGTATTTTAAGCAGAGCATAACTAAAATATTTGAGGGAGACAGAGGTCTTTGACTGAAATTTTGTGATATTTTCACCAATATAAAAAAAAAAAAAACTATGTTTCATTATTTATATGGATGTTTTTCTACTTCTGACAGTTTTATTATAGCTTTGATGATTAAGATATTTCCTATCCAGCAGTCCAGGTCTGCATTTTAGAGGTTGAGGACACAACCTCTGTTGTGAGAACACCTGCCTCTGTTCTCTATACCTGGACCACATAAACCTTATCTAAGATAATTAACATATCTGTGAAGTATAGGTGAAGAAGCTGAAGCTTAGAGATGTTAAATAACTTCCACAAGGTTATGTAAATAATAGCAGGACAGGGATTGAAAACAAGAACTGATTAACCAGAAAGTTCATTCTCTCTCTTGTTAAAAAATAATTTTTACTGGAGTATAGTTTAGGCTTCCCCAGTAGCTCAGCAGTAAAGAATCTGCCTGCATTACAGAAGACACAGAAGGCGTGGGCTTGATGCCTGGATTGGGAAGATCCCCTGGAGGAGGAAATGCAATCCACTTAAGTATTCTTACCTGGGAAATCCCATGGATAGAGGAGCCTGGTGGGCTATGGTCCAGGGAGTTGCAAAGATTCGGACACGACTGAACACACACACATAGTTGACTTACGATGTTAGTCTCAGGTGTACAGCAAAGTGAATCAGTTATACGTAAACATATATTCACTCTTTTAAGGTTATTTTCCCGAATAGGTCATTACAGAGTATTAAGTAGAGTTCCCTATGCTATACACTACATCCTTATTAGTTATTTTATGTATAGTAGTGTATATATGTCAGTCCTGATCTCCCAATTTGTCCCTCTACCCACCTACCCTGAGGTAACCACAAGTTTGTTTTCTACATCTGTTAACTCTATTTCTGTTTTGTAGATAAGTTTATTTGTACCCTTTTTTAGAGTCCACATATAAGTAATCAATACGATATTTGTCTTTCTCTGACTTACTTCCCTCCCTGTGACAATCCCTGCTGCTGCTGCTAAGTCACTTCAGTCGTGTCCGACTCTGTGTGACCCGAGAGACAGCAGCCCACCAGACTTCCCCGCCCCTGGGATTCTCCAGGCAAGAACACTGGAGTGGGCTGCCATTTCCTTCTCCAGGGGAAGAAGGGAGAAGGGACCTAGTGACAATCCCTAGGTCCACCCCTGTTGCTGCAAATGGCATTAGTCCATTCTTTGTATGGCTGAGTAATATTCCATTGCATATATGTACCACATCTTCTTTATCCATTCCCCTGTTGCTGTACTTCTAGGTTGCTTCTGTGTCCTGGTGATTGTGAATAGTGCTGCAGCAATCATAGGGGTGCATGCGTCTTTTCAAATTATAGTTTTGTCTGTATATATGCCCAGAAATGGGATTGCTGTATCATATGGTAGCTCTTTTTTAGTTTAAGGAACCTCCATACTGTTCTTCATAGTGACTGAATCAATTTACATTCCCACCAACAGTGTAGGAGACTTCCCATCCTCCACACCCTTTCCAACATTTATTGTTTGTAGATTTTGTAATGAAGGTCATTCTGACTGGTGTGAGGTGATACCTCATTGTAGTTTTGATTTGCATTTCTCTAGTAATTAGTGATGTTGAGCATCTTTTCATGTGCTTTTTTAGCCATATGTATGTCTTCTTAGGAGAAATGTCTAGATTTTCTGCCCATTTTTTGGATCGGGTTGTTTGTTTTCTTGGTATTGAGTTGTGAAGAAACTGAAGGTTAGAGACATTAAATAACTTACCCAAGGTTATGTAGCTAGTAGCAGGACAGGTATTTAAAACAAGAACCATCAACCAGGCAGTTTATTTTCTTAATCATGCTATTCAGCTTTTTAGGTGCTTAATTTTAGGGGGAGACTTTCCCATAGATGAATAATTAGATTCTTTCAGATCAAACCTCAAATGACCAGGTTACTCATTGAAAAGAATATGCTGGTAAGTGTTTAATGCCTAGCCATCAAAGAAAGAAAAAGCCATAACTTTTAGCATTTGCCAACTTCTGTGGCATAAACACACCCCTCACAGCTGATTCCATGCAAGGTGACATGGAAAGATGACCTGAGAAAAGATGTACACAAGAGGCTCTCGTTAGCTAGTGTGAGCCACTGGCTCTGTGATAATTAGTAACAATATCTGTGCTCTGCATTAACAGTCAATTAGATTATTAAGCAATCTGGTGAGCTCAAAGAATGTTGTGTGGCAAAGGCTTAGACGTTTCAGCCAAGTCAATCCGAATAGAGTCCTGGCCACACTACTAAATAGCTACATGCCTGGGTCCAGCCCTGGCCGATCCAGGGAATTCAAAGGGGAGATGGCTTCGGCAAGTTCAATGGATACGATAGCTTTATTTAAATATTAACTAGAGATATAAAGAGTAATAGAATGAGGATAGCTCAGTAGGAAAATTCAGCGGAGAAAAGAGGCTGAGTAGCTTGGTTTACGCAGAAAATCAATATAACCTGTGACATCAGGTTAGCTCTGACCACGGAGGCCGCAGGCACCCTCTCGAATAGCGGAAGTTGCCCCACCTTAGGCACCTTCTTGAGTGGGTCTTAGAAGCCCAGGCAAATAAATGGTCGCAGAGGACCTCCACGCTCCAGATGGAGACTCAGCCAGAATGTTAAAGAAAGAATGACATGGGGAGACCAAACTTCGGTGAGCAAGGCCCGTAACTTTATTTTCAACAGGGGCTTTTATACCCTAAGTTGCACATAGAGGATAATGCTGCTGCTGCTAAGTCGCTTCAGTCGTGTCTGACTCTGTGAGATCCCAGAGACGGCAGCCCACCAGGCTCCCCCGTCCCTGGGATTCTCCAGGCAAGAACACTGGAGTGGGTTGCCATTTCCTTCTCCAATGCATGAAAGTGAAAAGTAAAAGTGAAGTCGCTCAGTCGTGTCCGACTCTCAGCGACCACATGGAGCAGTCTTCCAGGCTCCTCCATCCATGGGATTTTCCAGGCAAGAGTACTGGAGTGGGGTGCCATTGCCTTCTCCAAGAGGATAATAGGGGATGTGAAATCATGCAAAGACAGCAGTCTTTGATCCTTATCGAAACCAGGGTTTCTTTTCTGCAAATTTATAGTATACAAATGGTTTAGGTGATTTACATCATCTTCTGGCCAGAAGGCCTATTAACATTTTATGACTCTGATAAAGGTTTGTCAACCCTAAGACTTATTTTCTCTAAGAATAATTATTTTAAAGTTTGGTGCCATCCTCCAAAGGTGTTAGATAAAGTTGCATTCCTTATAGGGCAGAAGTGCAGTGGGTTTATAACAAAGGAAAGAATTTATTACCTTAAGGGTCTAAAGTTGCTAACACCAAGGCCACTACTTAATTTTCTACATACCAAATATATTAATTAATACACATTCAAGGATACAATACAGGGGATGTGGAAACTTGGCAGCAAGCATTGGCTCATCAGTGAAATCTTTTACTAGTTTTATTCTGACAGTTTCTAACTCTCTGAGAGGCTCTAAGCTATTTGAATATCTTAAGCTTCCCGTGCCTCTGGAGGCTGAGAGACTGTAAACAATCGTATGCATAGCTGTAGGAGTCCGGGTAAACTTGTCAGGCCAGTTAGAGAGCTATCTGAGGGGTTTGGATTTAAACACTCCTATTATGCCCAGGAACTTTATTGACTGGAGCTTTAAGTTAACTCCTTATCAGAGAGAACGAGATGGTGGTGGGGGACAGCCCCCCGTAAAGTCAGAGGTGAGAGCACAAAGCAGTAAAGTAGGCAGACTCTGGTTTGGGGGTAGATGCTCGAGAATATCCAGGGGGACTCCTGAGGTTCTATCCCCTCTTTGCATATGCCGAGCCTCCTTCCTCATGACCTTTGCCATGGGCAGAGCTCCTCATGCTGGCTCCCGGCAGCTACATGCTCATGTGATTGTGGGCAACTTATTCACCCCTTCTGAACCTCAGTTACCTTATCTCTTACACAGAGATAATACTACCTACCTCAGGTAGATTTGATCAGTTTTCAATGTAAAGACATATGGAAATTGCCTAGTTATAGGGTGTCATGTGTATTTATTAATAGTTGCATGCATACTAATGCTTATTTCTCTTCACTCAATCCATTGACAAACATTTATTTGTTACTAAAATTAAAAGAGTAATATTTACTGGTTTTATGAAATATTTTTCTTAATCATAAGAAATCTTATTTTACCTTTTATTTTCCAACTTTTCAAATAGATGTTACTATAAGATATATTTTACTTTCCTCTAGTTCTGCTATTAAACAACACACAAAATTAGCACAAATTAAATAGTGACTATTACCTTGATCTCAGTATTGAGGAGACAGTAGGGAGGGGTGGGGTCCACTTCACTTAAATAAAGCAACAACTACTCAGTTCAGTTCAGTTCAGTCGCTCAGTTGTGTCTGACTCTTTGTGACCCCATGAATCGCAGCACGCCAGGCCTCCCTGTCCATCAGCAACTCCCAGAGTTCATTCAGACTCACGTCCATCGAGTCAGTGATGCCATCCAGCCATCTCATTCTCTGTCGTCCCCTTCTCCTCCTGCCCCCAATCCCTCCCAGCATCAGAGTCTTTTCCAATGAGTCAACTCTTTGCATGAGGTGGCCAAAGTATTGGAGTTTCAGCTTTAGCATCATTCCTTCCAAAGAAATCCCAGGGCTGATCTCCTTCAGAACTACTCAGGTCCTGCCAATTATTATGAGACAACATACAGACTCAATGTTGCCAGATCTCTCCATTTTTCTAAAGAACCAGGAATCTGAATCTTTTTGTGAAACCTCATAATTTTATATATCTTTAGGTGTGTGTTTTTTTTTTTTTTTTTGATGAGGACCATTTTTTAAAAGTCTTTATTGAATTTGTTACAGCATTGCTTCTGTTTCATGTTTTGGTTGTTTGGCCACAAGGCATGTGGGATCTTAGTGCTCTGATCAGGGATTGAACATACATCCACTGCACTGGAAGGCAAAGTCCTAACCATTGGACTGCCAAGAAAGTTCCTAAGTATCTTCTTGGCTTCCCTGGTGACTCAGATGGTAAAGAATACTCCTGCAATGCAGGAGACACGAGTTCAGTCCCTGGTTTAGGAAGATCCCCTGAAGGAGGGCATGGCAACCCACTCCAGTATTCTTGCATGGAGAATCCCAAAGACAGAGGAGCTGGGTGGACTTGTGTCCATGGGGTCATAGTTTGGACATGACTGAGCAACCCAAACTTCCACTTTCACATTGTAAAAGCAATACCACAAAAGCCAGATCTGACAGATCAGCTATCAGTGTGAGACTTCTGAATTAATGAATGAATGGAGGTTTTGGGTGAGATAAAAAGTACAGAAAGGAGCCTGAACCAAGCAGAGAGGCAGGGATGATGAAGGGAGGGACATATTAATACTTCAGGTAGAGCAGGGCACCTACCCGTGCTGGAAAGCACTCTTGCATAAACAAGCTTGGACCAGTACCTTTGGGAGAAATTGAACACAGTCTATCTAGAATTCCAAGAAATAGGATTTTTCTTCTATTAAGAATATGGAGAATTTTTTTTTTTTTTATGTCATGGAAAGTGATATAATTAATCTGATAGTAGGTGGAGATAGATTCAAGGATGGGAATCAGAGCATGTGTTTTCAGGGTCTTATCCTTGGTGCCAAGCTGCCTGGGTTTATATCTGGCTTACCACTTTATAGTTCTGTTACTAACTGGGAAGATATTCTATCCCTCTGGGTCTCATGGTTAATAAAAGCATTGTAAAGATTAAATGAATTGCTGATTATGAAGTGTTGAGGCAATGCCCAGCACAGAGGAAGCATTCAAAACAAACTTAGCTGCTATTGTCAGTGTTCAAAAAAAGGAAGTGAGCAGCAGGAACATTAATTAAGAGGTTGCTATAAATTGCAGGTATAAATTGTTCAATGAAAGTCATTTGATGGCTATAGAAAGAAGAGGATAGTGTAGAAGTGAAGACTGAGTAGTTTTTTTTTTTTTTCACTTTTTAAAAAAACATGGTTAATAAGAAAAATGACCTACCCTGAAAAATATAAGGACTTGTAAATAAGGAATCTTACAATCATGGGAAGATGAGTTCAACCCGAGATGCAACAAGATGAATTTGGGAGAAAATATAATGTGCTATCAGCAGTTGAAGATGTAGGGTAAGAAGTAGATTGCACTTTCAATATGACCTGTTTACTGAACTGGGAATGATGTTTAGCACCTTGTGTTCACTGCTTTCGAGTAAAACCAAACATGGGAAATGCCATCTCTGCCCTTCATCAGATGATATGCAAATAAGACAAGAAAACCCATGGCCATTCCATCAGGATGGCACTAAAAAATGGTGGCCACAAGTGCTCTGGGTGTTCACAGAAGGGAAAAATTTGGAGATGGAAGAGCGTGGGGACTAAGTCTTCCTATGAAATGTGCGACAACGTGGTGCAGTTTGGAGGGAAAGGTACATGGAGAATATACATACAGGTGTATTTGGGATCAAGAATCAGGTTGGTTTGACTGGAAGGTTGAGTTTCTTTGGGTGAAAACATTTTTGAATTTAATAAGATTGGTTCAGGGCATATTAGAGAAGGTCCTCCTGTCAGGATGAGGACTTTTTCCATATATACGGTGAAGAGTTTGCACTGTGCATTTTGGCAATGCAGTCATACAATGAATCTCTACTTTTCAAATGTGGCCATTTGTATATGAGACTGAGTAGATGGATGAGGCAAGTACATGAGGTACAACAAGCATGATTTTGTACTGAGTGAAGGTACATAAAGGAGGAGATGAGACATGACTTTAAGAAAAGCAGCAAAATTATGCAAAGCAGCTGGTGCCCAGGAAAACATCTGTAATTCAGAAAAGAGAATGGGATTTAAATTGCAGATTTAATAATCACCTAGAAATGACTGTTGAAAGCAGAAAGTAAATGAGATTTTCAAAAGAGCATCCTCGGGGAGAGGAGGGGGAAAGAGCTTCTGTATTATAGCCTTGAGTGATACCCACATGGAAAGAATGGGAAGAAGAGAATTTAGTGAAAAGGACCGAGAAAAGGGTTGTTGAGGTGGAGGAAAATCTTAGATAGGGCCCTGTTATGGAAAACAAAGATGCCAGATTGCTGGGAAGCAGAAGGTCAAATTTATGCTTGACAATGAGTTCTTGGGGCATGTTCACTCTTCCTTCCAAGAAAAGAGGGTCTGTGGGAAAAGCATGAGAGACCCCTGGGCTCAGCCAACACCAGAAAAGGCCTTGCGCTGTGGGGTACAGAATGGTTACAGCCAGAAAGAATTCAGAAGTCCATAGTATTTCAAATGATAACTAAAAATGCAGTTGGATTTATTGGAAATACATTTATGTGATATATGCCTATATAAATTAATTTCTTTAGATTTTGTAAAGGTGCTTACTTTTAATAGAAATGTCTGGTTCTAGGTAGGCATATCTTAAAAATGAAACCCATAGTGCTAAGGAAACAAGTCTGAAATTCAAGATTTATCAACATTGGCCCTATTGACATTTTGGACTGGATATTTTGTTGTGTATAACTGTCCTGTGTCTTTGGGTTGTTTGGCAGTATCCCTAGTCTCTGCACCCGTCAAAAGTTGTGACAACCCCAAATTTCTTCAGTCATCAAACGTATCCTTCAGAGGGCAAGATTGTCCTCATGCCCTTCATCAAGAAGTACTCCTAGAGTTTAACAGCAGCCAAGGAAGGTTGTTTTTTTTTTTTTCTTTCCTTTCCCCTGCAAGGGGAAAGAAAACATATCTAACCAATAAAGATCATGGAGTAATAAACTTATAATTACCATATTTGTGACATAAAGGTGTTTATGTATATGATCTATACATATATAGAAACATATACATATATTTGCAAAGAGAAAGTTCGGCTTTCAACTATGGAAGAGAAGCTGAAGTTATAAAACCACAAAATAAATTAACCATTATATCTAAACAGATATGCCAGAGGGTAGTATTTTCATTTAGTGGCAAATACAATTAAACAGACATTCAGTTTGAAGCAAATAAAATCCTCCATATATCTGGTGGCATCTTTATACTGATATAGATTGCAGTAAGAAGCAATTTGTATAAATCACTATTATTCCAGGGAGAGATATATAGACCAAGCAAATCTAATGTGACAGATGTTATAAATGTCATCATTATGGGTTTTCATTTCAATTCAAACAGTTCATAGACTTCTTATTATATTAAATAGAGGATTGGAGCTTCTATTGATACTTTCAGTAAAGACAATAGCCTTGTCACATAGAAAATTTGTTCAGGTTGAGCTTTTTTTACCTTCTTATGGATAAAATGGGCTCTACTATGCGGTATTTAAAAGAAATATCTTCGATCAGGAATAGTCTGAGAGTCTATCTGAAGTAACAAATTAAGACAAAGCAAGAAAGAAAATAATTCTACTTAGTATGTAAATAATTTTTGATGTCTGTATAAAACAATAATGGATTTTATATTTTTCATATCAATAAATATTAAAATGTACAATACACGGCCATATCAACGGTTCACAAAGGTCTCAATTCTCGTATGCAAAGAACATAAAAGCTGTCTTGTGTCTATTTCTTTTTAATCCCTCAAGTGCACTGGATGATGTAGAGCAGAATTTATGTGTCTGTAAATGTAGGTTTGTAAGGCTGTTTCAAGAGAAATATTAATGCCCCTTAAGATCTTTCCTAAAATAGATTAAACTACCATCTGTTGGCTAGAGCATCTGCCTTCCATATCTATGGGTTTCTCATCTGCAGATTCAAACAAAGACAGATAAATGCGGTTAACTGAATTTGTGAATGCAAACCCAGGGCATACAGAGGGCTGAAGGTCAAGGGCATTCCTTGCACTAACCCATCTTAAGTAAGGAATTTAAGCATTTGGAGATTTTGGTACCTAGAGGGACTCCTGGAACCCATCCTTCATGAATACTGAGAAAGGACTACATATTCTTTTTTTTTTTTTGGTGACGGTGTGAAGAGTTTATTTTAGGTAAAAACAAATTGGGGCTTCCCTGGTGACTCAGGTGGTAAAGAATCTACCTGCAATGCAGGAGACCAGGTTGAATCCTTGGGTCAGGAAGAGCCCCTGGAGAAGAGACTGGCTACCCACTCCAGTATTCTTGCCTGGAGAATCCCATGGAAAGAGCAGCCTGCCAGGCTACAGTCATGGGGTTGCAAAAAGTTAGACATGACTGAGTGACTAACACACCCAACTTAAAATATGTGACAACATAATTTACTGTTCTTTCTTTTAATGAAGTATATTTGACTTACAATATTATGTTAGTTTTAGATATACCACTTTGTGATTTGATATTTCTATACATTACAAAATAATCACTAGTGATTTAGTTACTTTGAGTCTAGTCACCATGTACCAGCAAAGTTATTACATTATTATTGACCACCTGTGCTTATGCTGTACATTATATCAGGATGGCTTATTTATTTTGTAACTGAAGGTTTGTACTTCTTAATCTCCTTGACCTATTTTACTTATCCCTCTTCCCTCTGGCAACCACTAGTTTGTTCTCTGTATCTACAAGCCTGTTTTTTTATTATGTTTGTTCAATTGTTTCATAGATTCCACATATAAATGGTATATGTCATATGGTATTTGTCTTGCTGCCGCTGCTGCTAAGTTGCTTCAGTCGTGTCCAACTCTGTGCAACCACCAGGCTCCGCCATCCCTGGGATTCTCCAGGAAAAAACATTGGAGTGGGTTGCCATTTCCATTTTCATGAGAATGAAAAGTGAAAGTGAAGTCGCTCAGTTGTGTCCAATTCTGTGCGACCCCATGGACTGTAGCCCACCAGGCTCCTCCATCCATGGGATTTTCCAGGCAAGTGTACTGGAGTGGAGCATCATTGCCTTCTCCAGGTATTTGTCTTACTGCCTTCTAAGTCCATTCATCCCTTATTGGACATATCATTTGCAAACATTTTTTCACATTTTGTAGATGGCCTTTTCATTTTGTTTATGGTTTCCTTTACTGTGTAAAAGCTTTTGTTTTTGGTTCAGTCATTCAGTCATGTCTAACTCTTTGCAACCCCATGGATTGCAGAATGGCAGGCTTCCCGGTCCTTCATTATCTCCCAAAGTTTGCTCGAACCCATGTCCACTGAGTCGATGATGGCATCCAACCATCTCATCCTCTGTTGCCCCCTTCTCCTCCTGCCCTCAATCTTTCCAAGCATCAGGATCTTTTCCAGTGTGTTGGCTCTTTACATCAGTTGGCCAAAGTGTTGGAGTTTCGGCTTCAGCATCAGTCCTTCCAATGAATATTCAAGGTTGATTTCCTTTAGGATTGACTGGTTTGATCTCCTTGAGACTCTGCAAGGGACTCTCAAGAGTCTTTTCCAGCACCACAGTTTGAAAGCATCAGTTCTTCAGCATTCAGTCTTCTTTATGGTCCAACTCTCACATTCATACATGACTACTGGAAAAACCATAGCTTTTACTATATGGACCTTTGTTGACAAAGTGATGTCTCTGATTTTAAATATGCTGTTTAGGTTCATCATAGCTTTTCTTCCAAGAAGCCAGCATCTTTTAATTTCATGGCTGTTGTCATTGTCTGCAGTGATTTTGGAGCCCAAGAAAATAGTCTGTTACTGTTTCTGTTTTCCCCCTATTTGCCTTGAAGTGATGGGACCAGATGCCATGATTTTAGTTTTCTGAACACTGAGTTTTAAGCCAGCTTTTTCACTCTCCTCTTCACCTTCATAAAACTTTTAGTTTAATTTTGCCTTTGTCACCCCTGTCTGAGGAGACAGATCCAAAAATTATTGCTAAGAATGATATCAAAGAACATACTGTGTATGTTTCCTTTAGGAATTTTATGGTTTCAGATCTTCTGTTTGAGTCTTTAATCCATTTAAATTTATTTTTGCATTCAGTATAGAAAAACAGTTTCGTTTTTTTACATGTAGCTGTCCAGTTTTCCCAAAGTTGTTTATTAAAGGGACTGTCTTTTCCTCATGGTATATTCTTGCCTCCTTTGCCATCAAGAATTGACCATATAAGCCTGGGTTTCTTTCTGGGCTCTCTATTCTTTTTCATTGATCTGTGTCTCTTTTTCTGTGAGTACCATAACGCTTTGATTACTATATTTTGGTAGTATAGTTTGAAATACTGTTCTGCTTTCTCAAGATTATATTAACTTTTCAGCCTTTTGTAGTTCAACATAAATTTTAAGACTATCTGGTTTTCATTCTGTGAAAGATAACATGGGTACTTTGATAGGAGTTGCATTGAAACAGTGCATTGCTTCAGCTAGTATGGATATTTTAACAACATTAATTCATCTAATCCATGAGCACATTATATCTTTCTATTTATTTGTGTAATCTTTAATTTCTTTAATATCTTGTAGTTTTCAAAGTTCACATCTTTCACCTACCTGGTTACATTCATTCTTATGTATTTTGTTCTTTTTCATGCAATTATAAATGGGATAGATTTCTTAATTTATTATTCTGATAGTTCATTTTTATTGTATAGAAATACAACAAATTTCTTTATATTTATTTTGTATCCTGCAACCTCACTGAATTCATTTATTTTTATAGTTTTGGGGTTTTCTATATATATAGTATCATGTCATTTGAAAATGGTTGACAGTGTTACTTCTTCCCTTCTAATTTAAATGCCTTTTATTTCTTTTTCTTGTTTGATTGCTATTACTGGACTTCTAATACTATGTTGAATAAAAGTGATGAGTGGGCAGTCTTATCTTGTTCTTGATATTAGAGGTAAAACTATCAATTTTTACCTCTGAACATGATGTTAACTGTTGGTTTGCCATATATAGCTTTTATTATATTGAAGTACGTTGCCTCTATGCCCACTTTGTTTTGAGAGGCTTTTTTGTTTGTTTGTTTGTTTTACCATAAACGAGTGTTGAATTTTGTTATGTTTATCCTTCATTTTGTTGATGTGGTATATCATGTTAGTTGATTTCTGGGTATTGAATCATCCATATATACCTGGAATAAATCCCACATGATCATGGTATATGGTCCTTTTAATGCATTGTTACATTCAGTTTGCTAATATTTTGTTGAGAATTATCGCATCCATGTTTATCTGAGATATTAGACTACAGTTTTCTTCGTTTGTAGTGTCTTTGGTTTTGGTACTACATTAAGGCAGACCTTATAGAATACATTCAGAAACTTCCCTTCGTCTTCAATTTTTTGAAATAATTTGAGAAAAATAGGTATTAACTTTTCTTCAAATGTTTGGTAGAATTCACCAGTGAAGCTTTCTGATCATGGCTTATTTGTTGGGAGTTTCCTGGTCACTGAATCAATTTTATTATTGATATTAGTCTATTCAGATTTTTTATTTCTTCTCAATTCAGTCTTAGAAGTGTGTATGTTTCCAGGAATTTATCTATTTCTTCTAGAAGGGCTATCCAATTTTTTTTTATTACAATTGAATGAATGTTTGTATTTTTGTGATATTGATTGTAAATTCTTTTATTTCTGATTTCATTTATTTGAACCCTGTCTTTTTTCTTGAGTCTGACTAAAGATTTGTCTATTTTGTCTCTACAAAGAACAAGGTCTTATTTTCACTGATCTTTTCTACTTTTTTTTTTTTTACTTGATTTCTTTTTTTTCTGTTCTGATTTTTCTTTCTTTTACTATTTTAAGCTTTGTTTTTTCTTCTTTTTCTAGTACCTTTAGAGTAAAAGTTTGGTTATTTATTTGAGATTTATCTTGTTTCTTGAGATAGGCCTGTGTTACTATAAACTTCCCTGTTAGAACTGCTGTCCCTGCATCTCACTGATTTTGGAATGTTGGGTTTTCATTTTCACTTGTTTCCAGCTATTTTTGAGTTTTCTCTTTGATTTATTTATTGACACATTTATTTATTTATTTATTGGTTTTCAATGTATGTTGTTTAATCTCCACACATTTATATTTTTCCAGTTTCTTTTTCCTATAATTCATTTCTGGTATACTGCTGTAGTCAGAAAAGATGACTAGTATAACTTCAGTAGTTTCTTAACATGTGGGCTAGCACATGATCATTCCTGAAGAATGTTCTATGTGCACTTGATAAAAATGTGTATTCTGCCATTTTGGGGTAGAATGTTTTATAGATATCTAATAGGTAATCTAGTTTAATGGTGTCATTTAAACCCAGTATTTCCTTATTGATCTTCTCTCTGGATTACTTATCCATGTATTAAAGCCCCCAATACTCTTGCATTGGTGTCTATTCTTCTCTTTAGGTGTGTTAATATTTGCCTTATATATTTAGGTGCTTCTATGTTGGATATATTATGTATATATACATATATACACACACTTACAAATATGTTTTCTTCTTGGATTGGCTCTTTATCATATGTAATGCTCTTTGTTCTAGTCTTTGTTTTAAAATCTGTTTTGTCTGATAAAAGTATTGCTATCCCAGTTTTATTTTTGTGTCTATTTGGATTAAATATCTTTTCCTGTCCTTTCTTTTTAGTCTTGGTGTGATCTTAGATCTGAAGTGAGTCTCTTCTAAGAGACCTATACATGAGTCTCATTTTTAAAATACACTCAGCCACAATATATATGTGTGTGTGTGTGTACAGTTGATTTATAATATGTTAATTTCTGCAGGCCTTCCCTGATAGCTCAGTTGGTAAAGAATCCACCTGCAATACAAGAGACCCCAGTTTGATTCCTGGATCAAGATCTGCTGGAGAAGGGATAGGCTACTGACTCCAGTGTTCTTGGGCTTCCCTTGTGGCTCAGCTGGTAAAGAATCCACCTGCAATGTGAGAGACCTGGATTTGATCCCTGGGGATGCCCTGGAAAAGGGAAAGGCTACCCACTTTGGTATTCTGGCCTGGAGAATATACATGGACTATGTAGTCCTTGAGGTTGCAGAGTGGGACACGACTGAGCAACTTTAGTTTCACTTTCAATTTCTGCTGTACAACAAAGTGATTCAGTTATACATATATTCTTTTTATATTTTCTCCATTATAGTTTATCTCAGGATATTGAAAATAGTTACTTGTTCTATAAAGTAGGACCTTATTGTTTATCTGTTCTCTATATAATAGTTTGCATCTACTAACCCCTAACTCCCAGCACCCCTCCCCACCCCCACCACTGGGCAACAAGTCTGGGCTCTATGTCTGAAAGTCTCTTTCTATTTCGTAGACGGGTTCATTTGTTCATATTTGATATTCCACATATAAGTGATACCATATGGTATGTGTCTTTCTCTTTCAGGCTGATTTCACTTAGTATGATCTCTATTTGCATCCATGTTGCAACTAATGCATATGGTATTAGTTCATTCTTTTTTGTGGCTGTGAGTAGCATTCCATGTGCATATGTACCATGTCTTCTTTATCCTTTCATCTGTTGATGAGTATTTAGGTTGTTTCTATGCATTGGATATTGTGAATGGTGTTGCTATAAACATTGGGGTGCACATATCTTTTTGAATTTTAGTTTTGTTCGGATATCTGCCCAGGAACTGCCATACTGTCTTCCACAGTGACTGCACCAACTTTCATTCCCACCAACAATGTAGGAGGGTTCTCTTTTCTCTATACCCTCTCCAGCATTTGTTCTTTGTAGGCTTTTTAATGATGCCATTCTAACTGGTGTGAGATGGTACTTCATTGTAATTTCTTTTAACTTTTTACTTTGCTTTGGGGTATAGATGATTAACAATGTGATAGTTTCAGGTGAACAGCAAAGGGACTCAGCCATACATATACATGTATCCATTCTCCCCCAAACTTCCCTCCCATCTGGGCTGCTGCATAATATTGAGCAGAGTTCCATGTGCTGTACAGGAGGTCCTTGTTGGTTATCCATTTTCAATATAGCAGTGTGTACATGTCCATCCCAAACTCCCCAACTTTCCCTTTCCCCCATCCTTCCCATGACTAAGCTTAAGTTTGTTCTATAAGTCTGTGAGTCTGTTTCTGTTTTGTGCTGTGCTTATTCGCTCAGTCATGTCCAACTCTTTGGGATCCCATGAACTGGACTGCAGCCTGCCAGGCTCCTCTGTCCATGGGGATTCTCCAGGCTCAAGAATACTGGAATGGGTTGCCATGCCCTCCTTCAAGGGATCTTCCTGACCCAGGGATCAAATCCATGTCTCCTGCATTGCAGTTGGATTCTTTACTGTTTGAGCCACCACAGAAGCCCAAGAATACTGGAATCTATTCCTTCTCCAGGGATCTTCCCAACCCAGGAATCGAACCAGAGTCTCCACATTGCAGGTGGATTCTTTACCAGCTGAGCTACTAGGAAACCTGTTTCTGTTTTGTAAGTCAATTCATTTGTATGTCATCCCTTATATGTGGCATCTAAAAAGAAATGATACTGATGAACCACGTTGTAGTTTTGATTTACATTTCTATAATAATTAGTGACGTTGGGCATCTTTTCATGTGCCCATTGACCATCTCTATTTCTTCTCTGGAGAAATGTCTAGTTAGGTCTTCTGCTCATTTTTGAGTTGTATTGTGTTTTTTTTGTTTGTTTGTTTTGTTTCCAGGTATTTCTGCACTGGGACTTGGAGTGAGTTTAATGGGCTCTTTAAGAGCAGACTCCAATATAGAACAGCCCTCTGGCTCCCCTAGACTGCAGTCTCATTGGATTTCAAAGCCAGTTGTAGGGACTTATCTTTCTGGTGCCTATCCTCAGACCTTGAGAGTTTAATGTGAGGGCTCAAACTCCTTGCTTCTGAGGGAGGACCCCCAAAGTTGTGATATCCCTTCCTGTTTGTAGGTAACCACACTGGGGTTTGGTCCTGACAGGATGTTGTCTCTGCTTTCCCTATCTATCTCAATATATTTTTCCCCTTTGTATCCTTAATTGTAGAAGAGATGTCCTGCTACTCTTTAGGTTGTTCTCAGAGTGCATTGCTCTATATATTGCTGTGATTTTTGTGTTTATGCGAGGAGGTGATCTTAGGATCTTCCTACTTCAACATCTTTAAAAAATATTGTATATTGGAGTATAGTTGATTTATTGTTATTAGGTTCAAGTGTACAGAAAACTGGTTAGTTATACATGGTGGTGATGATGCTTTGGTCACTAAATTGTGTCCTACTCCCGCAACCTCATGGACTATAGCCCACCAGGCTCTACCCAGGTATCAAACCTGCATCCCCTGCATTGCAGGCAGGTTCCTTATTGCTGAGCCACCAAGGAAGCCCCTCAGTTTTACAGATACATATATCAATTCTTTTTCAGATTCTTTTCCCATATATATTATTTTATAATATTGAGTAGAGTTCCCTGTGCTATACAGTAGGTCATTGTTGATTATTTTATATATAGCAGTGTGTATATGTTAACCCCAAACTCCTGCTAATTTATCTTTCCCCCACAACACCTTTCCCCTTCAGTAACCACAAGTTTGTTGGGATAACCATAAGTTTGTTTTTGAAGTCTGTGAGTATGTTTCTGTTGTATAAATAAGTTCATTTGTATCATTTTTTAGAGCCCCACATTTAAGTGATATCATATGATATTAGTCTTTCTCTAACTTCACTTGGTATGATAATTTCTAAGTCCATCCATGTTGATGCACATGGTGTTATTCATTTGTTTTGATGGCTGAGTAATATTCTGTTTATTCGTATACTACATCTTCTTTATCCGTTCCTCTGTCGATTGACATTTAAGCTGCTTACATGTCTTGGGTATTATGAATAGTGCTTCAGTGAATATTGGAGTGCATGTATCTTTCAAATTTTTCTATGGATATATGCCCAGGAGTGGGATTGTTGGGTCACATTGGTAGCTCTCTTTTTAGCTTTTTAAGTAATCTCCATCCTATTCTCCATAGTAGTTGTGCTAGTTTACACACACTGTTGGTTGTCCCACCAACAGTGTACGAGGATTCCTTTTTCTCCACATCCTTTTCAGTATTTATTGTTTATAGACTTTTTAAAAGATGATGACCATTCTGACCATTCTAGTCATTGTAGTTTTGATTTGCATATCTCTAATAATTAGTGCTGTTGATCATCTTTTCATGCTAGCTCACCATCTTGATCCCATCTCTTGACCATGTAATCTTAACAGCAAAATGCAAACTTTAAGATTCTTTTCAGAATCATAAGTATAATGATCATTATATGCATAAATATATATTATCTAATAATCTTTGTATGATTTATTTCATACATGACAAAATATGTCACCATTAAAGATTATTCCTTTGACAGGGCAGATACCTGTGTTATCCAAGAATCATGAAATTTATTAGATTTTATAGGCTGGATTGTGTCCCTCCTAAATTCATGTTTAGAAGAATCCCTAGCCCCTCACTGTGACTATATTTGGAAATTGGGCCTATAAGGAATTAAGATGAAATGATGTCTTGATATCTTAGGACATCTTAATTCAATACGATTAGTATCCATTTAAGAGGAAGAGACATCAGGGATGCACATGGTCAGAGAAATGGTCATGCCAGGAGAGAGGCTCAGGAAACCTCATCTTTTCACACCTTGGTCTTGGACTTCCAGAATCCAGAAATATGAGAAAAGTAAATTTGTGTTATTTCAAATAGTCTGTGACTGTGATATTTTGTTATGGCAGTCCTGGCAGACAAATAATCAAAGACCGTCACCTTTACCTGAATTTCCCTAAAGTTCTGTGCTCACTGCTACCATCTATTAGACTTATAGGAACATATAGACATGGAAAGAGTCTCCCTCTTCAGATATTTCCAAAATTCCCTAGGAATGCATATGTTTATTTCCACAGTAGAGAATTTATTAAGATTTTCTATTTTTTCCCAGTTGAATAGCATGTGTGCCTGTCCAGAGAGGAGTTTACAAACCTGTGATTTAATGATAAGTTGCCCAGGAAAATTTGGTTTACTACCACCTTTTTCATTGCTCCACAATGATGATCACAAAATGTGACATAGCTACTACTGTTCTTTAAGGACTAGCCTGGAAGTTTCATTGCTGCCACGATATTCTAGATGTTATTTTACAGACATGAATGGGGCTCCTGTCACTACCTCTGTGGTAGTGAGAGGCAAAGCCCCTCGTCACATGAAGTTTGTAATATTGTGAGAGAAGCAGCAAACAAATAAGTTATCTTGTAATTAAAATGAGAGTGTTTTCACATAACTGAAGTACCTAACTTAACCTTAGAATTCGGAAAATTTTCTCCAAAGAAGCACCTTTAAGGCTGAGGGCAGAATGATGAATAGGGGTTTGCTATTTGAAGAGTTAACCAATGAAGAGAATTAATGAAGACTTTAGAAAACACAGAGCTGAGGGGATCCAGGCAATAGAATATTTGTATGTTAGACCATAGTGAGCATGCTCAGTGGGGCTGGGTTGGCAGTGGGAGATATGCTTGCAAACCTCTTTTCCTGTCTGGCAAAAAGTGGAACCTACTTTGTAATGCTTCCAAGTGATTAATTTTTACTATGCCAAGTAATTATAAAACAAATTACCTTGAAGTGATGATTTAACATTTGTATTGGCAGTAATTGAGTGGTCAAGTGAGATTAATTCAATTGATTTCATTATGTGAGAGTATTTCTTTGGAGCTGGTGCAAGACTACCTGTGTTGGATCTGTTGCTTGAAATGTATGCCTGTGGGAAACATTTAAGGTGTTGGAGATATAATTAGAGTGTGTGTTCAAAATATGTAAAAACTATGACTTTTGATAAGAGTCTCTGC
The DNA here is from genome assembly GCF_003369695.1 of Bos indicus x Bos taurus. Lineage (NCBI taxonomy): Eukaryota > Metazoa > Chordata > Mammalia > Artiodactyla > Bovidae > Bos > Bos indicus x Bos taurus. The sequence goes on from NC_040077.1 coordinate 59,335,361, forward strand.
TTGCCCAGAAAAGAAAGAGGCTGTCTCTCAGTTTATGACAGCCTCAGAGGTCAGCTGCATGAAAAACTGCAGCATCTAAGACTAATTCTTTGTCAAACCAGAGAGTTGGCCAGAGTTTGAGAATTAGGAGTGGTAGGAACAGAACTCCACCTTTCTGTCATATACTGTCCCTTCTGCAGGGAGGGAGTATGTGGTTTCTTTCTGCTGTGTTAAATACCTCACTCTATGTAGTCAAAGCTAAGGATTTTCCAGTAATCATGTACAGACATGAGAGTTGGACCGTAAAGATGGCTGAGTGCCTAAGAATTGATGCTTTTGAACTGTGGTGCTGGAGAAAACTTTTGAGAGTCCCTTGGATAGGAAGGAGATCAAACCAGTCAATCCTAAAGGAAATCAACCCTGAATATTCATTGGAAGGACTGATGCTGAAGCTGAAGCTCCAATATTTTGGCCATCTGATGCAAAGAGCTGACTCATTGGAAAAGACCCTGAGGCTAGAAAAGTTGAAGGCAGGAGGAGAAGGGGACGACTGAGGATGAGATGGTTGGATGACATCACCAATTCAATGGACATTGAATCTGAGCGAACTCCGGAAGATAGTGAAGTACAGAAAAGCCTGGCTTCCTGCAGTCCATGGGGTTGCAAACAGTTGGACTTGAGTGAGCAGCTGAACAACAACAAAAGTCTTAGATACAAGAACTTTATCTTTGATAACAGGTTAACAGAACTAGTAAGTTTATCCTCAGTTCACATTGTTAGTAGTAAAAGATTCCTGTTATGTTAGAAATCATTTCTAAGTCAAAATAGATTTGAAAGTCTTAAGCAGCAGGTGCCTCAGCCACAGTCTTTTATAACCCAGCCTGATAATTTCAGTAAATGAGTCTTAAATGCAAATGGCTCGACAATGCCTTTAGCCTATAATTTATTTCTAAGACACTTTTTATTGTCTACCCCAGAGCTGTTGAAATTGTTTAAGCTAGAAAAATAGGAATGCCTTTAAAAAGGAAAACTAAGTAATTAGGGATGGCCCTCAAGATATCCTCTAGGTAATCACTGGATCCATAAAGCAGAGATAATTGGTGAAATGAGACTTTTTTAAGTGTGTGTCATTGTGGAGCTAGGTGCTCTCTCTACAGTAAAGATTGGGACATTTTAGGTAAAAAAAGTCTTGGTTTGCCCGAATTTTATTCTCACTCAACTATGCACTGAGTTTTTTTTTTTTTAAATCAGCTTCTCCTGGATCACATGCATGGCACAACCTTTAGCAACTTATTACTGAACACTGACTGTATATCAGACATGTACAAGGGGCTGCCTGGATATGATGAGGAGAAGAACACTTAATGGATGACAGAGAAAGATACATAATAAATATAATGCTTTGAACTGGCAGGTACTAAAAGTGAAGAATAAAAATTACCATCAGACCAGGGCTTTGGCACCAACTGATCATGAAATAAGGAAAAAAAGGAAAATGTAGAGAAATTTTTCATAAAGTTAAATATTTAATTAAAAGAACTTGAAGTAATTCTAAGGTAAAGATCTTTTCTAATTCTTTTGAGGTGAGCATAATTATTTTATGAAAAGATGGTGATACAGATGGTAACATGGGAACATCTGGGGTAGAATCAATCTCTTTCTTTTAATGCACAAAACAGCTAAATATCTGAAATCTGCTGTTTTAAAAGTCAAAAAGAAGCCATTCTGTGCCTGTATTTAAGGATGTGTTCCTGAGGGAGGTAGCTTTGAGGTGGGTCTACCTTGAGTGCACTGCTCAGCATTCTATCTGATTTTCTTCGCTGCTGCCCACAGTTCAAAACTAAAATGATGTTGATAGCAGAACAGATGTTGAATGGATCAATCCAGTCACCTTAACATTCTGAGAATATTGAAAATCTTCTTTACAATCAAGAGATGTAACCTTTGTACATATTGTAGTACTAAAGTCTGTTTTGTTGAAAGAAAAATCAAGGAGAAATGTAAACAGTGAATATAAGAACCCCTAAGTTTTCCCTAAAACTTGAAGTCAGCAAATAGCTACAGCTGAGCCTCAACAACAATAACAAAAAAGCTGCTGCTGCTGCTGCTGCTGCTAAGTCGCTTCAGTCGTGTCCGACTCTGCGCGACCCCATAGACGGCAGCCCACCAGGCTCCTCTGTCCATGGGATTCTCCAGGCAAGAACACTGGAGTGGGTTGCCATTTCCTTCTCCAGTACATGAAAGTGAAAAGTCAAAGTGAAGTCGCTCAGTCGTGTCCGACTCTTAGTGACCCCTGGACTGCAGCCTACCAGGCTCCTCCGTCCATGGGATTTTCCAGGCAAGAGTACTGAAGTGGGGTGCCATAAGCATTGCCATAACCTCAACTTCTAGGTTCACTTGTTCCAATTTAACTTATTAACAGAGACTAACCAGATCTCTCAGTATTAACTCCATATTCCCAGGAGATCATCTGCAAAGTCAGCATGAAATAGATATTATCCCTGGTCAGATTCATTCCATTCTGGGAAGAAGAAGGGGAAAAGGATCATGGATTTATATAAAATAATAATCATATGTCAGATAGTCTCTTAAAAAGTGGTACTTGTATTAATATTACTTGGTTACATTGGAGAACTAGTATTATATTTATTATTTAATCCACTCAGCAATTCAGTGAGGAAGTATTATAATTATCATCTTCAATTCGGAAAAAGGAAACTAAGACTCACTAAGACTAAGGTCTTTTTTCAAGATCATACAACACTTAAATACAGCTTATATGGGAACTTGGCCATGGAACCAAAGTTTATGTGGCATGACTCCTGGGCTCTCATGCCTGTGGGTCAGAGGGCAGTTCTCTCCACAAAGGGATCATTGTGAGCTGGAGAGTAAATATATGAAAGACATTCTAACTGTAATCACCAAAGGATTCAACCATCCATGTGTCAGGAAGAGTTTTAGTTTTTCAAAGCAACTACAAATGGAAATTTAATTTTTAGAATGTGCAATTAGGATATGAACACAGTTAGAGCATAGTATCAATCTTGTTCTAATTTTGATCCAGTTATGTAAATATGTTCTACCTGACAGATAAAAAATAAATTACTCAGTATTAAAATAGGAGGAGGATAATTGTCATGCTGAATTCCTTCCTATTGAAACTACAATATTTCATAATCTTAAAATTAAGAAAGACAATAACAATTTACAGGGATTTTAGCTTCCATACTTAAATGAATACTGCTTATTTGGACATTGAAGTATATCTTGCATACCAGTTATAAATATCAAGTCATTTTAAATACCATAAGATAATGCAGAGTTATTACTGTGATAAAAGCATTCAAGATGAGCTAAAAAAATACATGTTATTTAAAAAGATAAATTGGGATAAATGTATATATTGGTGGCAAGTTATCTTGATCCAAGAAAATAATATAAGAAAGTAGGATTTGCTATGGAAAAATCTATGATGTATCTCAGTGTCTTAAATGAATATCCAAGAAAAAATAATAAATAAAGATGGAAGAGGCCAATTATTTTCTTCTATATAAATATGAAGTAGGTTGAGAAGTAGATTAAATACACATAAGACCATATAAAGCAGTAATATTTGCCATAAAATAGGGAGAAGAATAAGAATATTCAGAAGGAAAATAAAATCAAGGTTAGAAAAAAGTAGAATCCTCTCTATATATTTATTAACTATTCAAATAAACATATTGAGTATTTCAGACGAGAGGTAGCAGAACTAAAAATACAGTTTCACTGAAATTAGTAGATAAATGTTTTAGTTATGAAATTAATTTGATCATGAAAATATTTTTATAAATATATTAAAAGACTTGGATAAACTTAAATAGTATGAAAATTGCACTTATTTTTGGTTAATCTAAAAGAGCATAGAGAGATTTTAATCCAGTGGAATTTGGAAATAGAAGACAGCCCTATTTTTTTTACCCTAAAAAGATGATAGATTCCCCTTTTCCAGGGATGCAGGTCTAAAGATCTTGGCCTGCTGATCCTACAGGTATCTCAGATCAGATGTGTCCCCCACTCATCTTTTTCCTCCAACAAGACCCACATAACTTTTAGGGTCCTCTCCTTTCTGTTTCTGTAGCAATTTCCTCCTTGCCTCTATTACCCTGTCACTAGTCCTTGTTCAGAGAAGGTAATGGCAAGCCACTCCAGTATTCTTGCCTAGAAAATCCCATGGATGGAGGAGCCTGGTAGGCTGCAGTCCATGGGGTCGTGAAGAGTCAGACATGAGTGAGTGACTTCACTTTCACTTTTCACTTTCCTGCACTGGAGAAGGAAATGGCAACCCATTCCAGTGTTCTTGCCTGGAGAATCCCAGGGACGGGGGAGCCTGGTGGGCTGCCATTTCTGGGGTCGCACAGAGTCGGACACGATTGAAGCAACTTAGCAGCAGCAGCAGTCCTTGTTACTAAAATCAAACCTGAGTCATGTTCTGCTAAAGCATATCGAATGGCTCTCCAGACCTTTGGATACTTTGCACACTACTTTTATGCTATGGATAACTGTCTACAATTCAACTCTTCTCTACTTCTCAAGAAGTCCATTCCATAGTCCCATTTAAAGCTATGCTTCTTTAACTCTGGTCTAATTGCAGTTTCTGAATATTTCAGGTATCATATACCTCTATATTATCTTGCCTCTGTTTCATCTACCTAGAATGTCATTCCTCAATCTGTCTAAAAACAGTTCTAAATCCTTTGAGAAGATATCTCCTAATCATTCTAGGCAAACTTAACATCTTTGAGCCTCTAAGATATTCTGAACATGCTTTTATTATACTAAACACTTTATTGCCTAATGTTTTATTGTACCATACAATTTACGAGTCTTTCTTTCCCATAATAAACTCTGAGTTTCTTAAGGAAAACAAAGATATTTATTTCATCTTTCTGTCTCCAACACCTGATGTTGTGTTACCCATGTTGTGGCTGCCCCATGTCCTAGATAAACTGGAAAAGACAGAGGCATTCCAGAGTATAATGACCTGTGAAGCTTTATTGTCTTCCTGAAGTTATGACTCTATCTTAGCAAGCAGTAAACGAACTCCTATAGCTATCTCAAAGGTATATATTTTGACATAAGTTTTGTTAGGGAAAATCTTCCTTCTCTCTTTTTATTTATAGTTTGCTTTTGGATATTTGCCTTTACATATTGACAATTCTGTCATCTTGAATAATGATAATTTTTTCCCATTATTTGTCTTGTCTTACCACTTGGGATATGACCTTTAAAATAATATTGAATAGTAGCAGTCATATTGTGCATCCTTGATGTACAGCTGATTTTCAGAAGAGTATTTCTGACATTTCCATTAGTAGTGTGTGGATGACTCAGACTAAGGGGGTTCCCATTTATTATTAGTTAGCTAGCAGTTGTTATCATTAATGAGCATTGAAGTTAATCAAATGCTTTTCATATATTTTGAGCTAATAGTAGCAGTGATAGCCCTAATTCTTTAATAGTTGTATACTATTCCTTTATGTGCACATGTCATTACTTATATCAAAATTCCTTATTGAAGGGCTTTTACCTCTCTTTTTTTCTATTAAAAAAGCTGCAGTTAACATTATTATATATGTTGTTGGGCTTCCCTGGTGGCTCAGTGGTAAAGAACCCACCTGCCAATGCAGAAGATGTGGGTTTGATTCACGGGTTGGGAAGATCCCCTGGAGGAGGAAATGGCAACCACTCCAGTATTCTTGCCTGGGAAATCCCATGGACAGAGGAGCCTGGCAGGCTACAATCCATGGGGTTGCAAAAGTGTTGGACACAACTTAGAGACTAAACAATAACATATGTCGTTATGCACTGGTGATTTAATTTCTATTATATGATTTTCTGGGAAATAGATTCCTGGAAACTTGTAAAGGTATATTTGGTTCTTTTTCAGTAAACTTTTAATAACACACACACACACACACACACACACACACTGATGGTGCACAGATCGTAAGTGCGTACCACATAGTTTAAGATACAGAAGATTAGCAGTACTTTATAGCTGGAAAATACATAGACTCAGATGTAAAAATATTTGCATCCTTCTCATTGTGTGATAACTTGATTGTATTTCCACACTTTATCCAATCCATAATCGAAAATTTGAGCTGTTTACAGTTTAGGGTTATTACCAATGGTACAGTTACACATTCTTCTACATATCTTTTGGTGAACACCTACATATAAATGGAATCAGTGTGTCATAGGATGTGCATTTATTCCACTTAATGGTAAACATCTACAAAGTTTATCTAAAGTTGTACTAATTTACAATCCCAGTTGTAGGATATGAAAGTTTCTATTGTCCCGCATTCTTCAGTTCAGTTCCGTTGCTCAGTCGTGTCTGACTCTTCGCGACCCCATGAATTGTAGCACGCCAGGCCTCCCTGTCCATCACCAACTCCCGGAATTCACTCAGACTCATGTCCATCGAGTCAGCGATGCCATCCAGCCATCTCATCCTCTGTTGTCCCCTTCTCCTCCTGCCCCCAATCCTTCCCAGCATCAGAGTCTTTTCCAATGAGTCAACTCTTCGCATGAGGTGGCCAAAGTACTGGAGTTTCAGCTTCAGCATCATTCCCTCGAAAGAAATCCCAGGGCTGATCTCCTTCAGAATGGACTGGTTGGATCTCCTTGCAGTCCAAGGGACTTGCAAGAGTCTTCTCCAACACCACAGTCCAAAAGCATCAATTCTTCGGCGCTCAGCCTTCTTCACAGTCCAACTCTCACATCCATACATGACCACAGGAAAAACCATAGCCTTGACTAGACGGACCTTTGTTGGCAAAGTAATGTCTCTGCTTTTGAATATGCTCTCTAGGTTGGTCATAACTTTCCTTCCAAGGAGTAAGCGTCTTTTAATTTCATGGCTGCAGTCACCATCTGCAGTGATTTTGGAGCCCCCAAAAATAAAGTCTGACACTGTTTCCACTGTTTCCCCATCTATTTGCCATGAAGTGATGGGACCAGATGCCATGATCTTCGTTTTCTGAATGTTGAGCTTTAAGCCAACTTTTTCACTCTCCTCTTTCACTTTCATCAAGAGGCTTTTTAGTTCCTCTTCACTTTCTGCCATAAGGGTGGTGTCATCTGCATATCTGAGGTTATTCTTACTATTACCTAATCTTATCTTTTTATTTTTATTTTAGCCATTTGGCAAATGTGTAGTGATTTCTAGTTGTGATTTAATTGCAATGTGTTGAGGACTGATTAAATTTAGCACTTTTTCATTTACCGGCCATTTGAGTATTCTCTTTTGCCACTTGCTTTCTTCAGGTCTTTTGTTTATTTTCCTAATATGTTGTTTTCTTTTTATTGACTCATAATAGTTTTTCATATATTCTAGTACATATATATCTTCTACTTCTTCCTTTATGTTTCGGTATCTTGTAGTGGTATCTTTTGGTGAGTAGATAACTTTAAATTTTAATGTAGTTCATTTATCAGTCTTTCATTTCATGGTTATGTTTTTATGTCCAGTATAAGAAATCTTTGCCAATTGGAAACTTATTAAAGTTTTCTAACATATCTTCTTTCAGAAGTTTTATTGCTTTATCTATTACATTTAAATTTATAGTCCTTCTGGAATTGATTTTTGCATATGGTGTGAGGTACGTGTCAAGATTAAATATTTTTCTATGTGGCTATCCAGTTGACTCAGCTTCAGTTATTGAAAAGACGACTCTTCCCACACTGTATTACAGAGTCAATTTTGTTGTAAATCAAGTGACCATACATATAGAAAGAGGCTTTTTGTGTGTGTTCTCTATTTTATTCCTTTGATTTATTGGTCTGTCTTGCACCAATACCACATGGTCTTAATTGGGGTAACTTTATGGTTAGTTTTGATATCTGATAATAAAATTCCTCCAACTTTTTCTTCTACAGATTTATCTTGTTTATTCTTGGTCCATTGCTTTCTTATATATGTTTAAGACCCAGCTTGTGCTACACACACACACACACACACACACACACACACTGAGATTTCATTTAATTTATAGATCAATTCAGAGATAATTGGTATAAAGCTCCATTTACGTAGGCAGGCCACTTTAATTTATCTCAAAAATGTTTTGTAATTTTTCTGTGTGTATGTCTTAGCTTCAGTTTTACTCTGTGATATCTGATCATTCTTGATACTAATGAAAATGATGTCCTTTTTAAGAAAACATGGGTTTATAATTTTATCTGTTACTACATAGTAATATATGTTTATTTATATATTGTCATGTCTAGAGATCTTGTTAAGTTCTTTTAAAATAATATTTTGAATTCTCTACATATACAATGTCATACTTGAATTATGACCAATTTGTTATTTTTTTCTAAACTTTATGCATTTTCTTATTTTCCCCCCTTGCTTTATGGTAGAAGAGAGGGCTTTTTGCAATGCTAAAATGTTGGGAAGAGGCAGAGATAGTGGACCTCTACATTTAGTTTTTCATCTCATGAGGATATCTCAATAGTTAACTGTTAAGTAGAATGTTTGTTATAGAAACATTTAAATATATTTTAATTGAGACAGAGTCTATATACAATGAAGTGCATAAATATTAGGTTTTCAGACTAACTAAGGTTTGCATATATTTATATATACTTTTGGAACAACCACTGGATTAACTAAAAGAGAACACTGCAATATCTCAGAAAGCTCAGATGTGCCCCTCTCCCCTTCCTCACCAGTGCCTCTGGCCTAGTGACTGAACCCAGCTGGTGTTAAATGGGTAAGGGAGCTCCTTGATGAAATTATGAATCTTTTTTTTCTTTTTTTTTTGAGCATAGAGAGTAGTGCAGAAAGGTGAAGGTTAAATCTTCTGGGACATAAGGTAAACATGCATCCTTTCTCTTTGAGTTACCTTTCCTCTTTTGTCCCCATACAAAGTCCCAGTAGATATCAATTCAGTCATACATCTTTCTGGAATCTGAAACACTGCTCTTTGCTCTTTTTTGTGTGTGACTATCTATGACTAAACTGAAATAACAATAAAAAATGTATGTTGAAATTTTGATATTAGTTAAGTTATGGGTAGTCACAAAGGCAATTGACCACTCTATAACATTAAGAAAAAAAGATAAACTTTAAAAATAAACACTTTTAAAAGTCATCAAAGAGCTATGGGCACAAAGAAGTTTAAATAAAATAATTTTAGAAAGATATTAGGCCGTCAGCAATGAGCAAAGATCAGCAGCATTATCTACATCTCAATGCAATGATTGGATGGGAAAATAAGACCATTACAGGCAAAAAATGTAAAGGAGAAAGGAGATTCACTGAGATTTTACTACTGCAGATCAACTGACTGCTTACCAATTCTCCACGTAAAGCATTTCTAGGGGTCCTAGAAAATTGAAGGCTGGTTAGAAAATAAAAAGAAGTTGCTTAATTCATGTTTGATTAAATTTCAAAGCACCTTTGGAAGGCAGGGCTTGATCTTACTGTGGAGAACAAGAACACAAATTACCTAAACTAACTAATTAAAGTTCCTAGCTGCATAACAAAGGAACAAAACAAGTCCTTTATGGAAGGATTTCTGTCTACTTGAATCTCTCCTGCTATTTTATACCTAAAGTACAGTGCATACACAAGCATCTAAAAAATGTGCAAAGTAGCAGAATACTGTAACTTACAAAGTCAAAAGGGAAAAAGAAGCAAAACCATACCTGACACAGCTATAGGAATTAACAAAAAAATATTATTAACAAAAATTTAGAGGAAAAGAGATGAAATGGTATAAAGGTGAAGAATTTAAGCATAGAAAGAAAACTAAAAAATGTAAATTCTAGAATTAAAATAAATGAGTATTCCTTTGGCTTAAAAGTAGACTGGACACACACACAAAAGAATTATTAACTTAAAAGAAGGTCATTCGGAATTATCTAAAAGTGAATCACAGAAAATTAAATAATAATTGCAATAGAGGATCAGAGCCCTTTAAGAGATTGTAAAATGTTCTTATATATGTTTAGTAATAAATAGTTAAAAATAAAATTGTAAAATAATACAATTGCAACCCTCCAAAACCTGATATAAGGGCTTCCCTGGTGGCTGCTACTGCTGCTAAGTCACTTAAGTCTTGGCTGATTCTTTGCGACCCCATAGACGGCAGCCCACCAGGCTCCCCCGTCCCTGGGATTCTCCAGGCAGGAACACTGGAGTGAGTTGCCATTTCCTTATCCTCCCTGGTGGCTAGGGGCAGAAAAATATGCCTGCAATGCTGGAGATGTGGGTTCAATCCCTGGGTTGGGAAAATTCCCTGGAGAAGGAAGTGGCAACCCACTGTAGTATTCTTGCCTAGGAAATCCCATGGACAGAGATGCTTAGTGGGCTATAGGCCATGGAGTCACAAAGAGTTGGATATAACTGAGCAAATAAACAACAACAAAATATAGCTAATAATTTTAAAGAACTATGTGTAAGGCTAATACATTGAAAACTGAAAGAAATTAAAGATCTAAATATCTATTTATAAGCAGATAAATATATATAAGTATATATTATACATTTATAAATAAATAGATAAACTATGTCATAAATTACAAGTCTGAATATTGAGATGCCATTTCTCCTGAAGTTGATCTATCAGTTAAATTCAGTTCAGTCACTCATTTGTTTCTGACTCTTGGCTACCCCATGAGTCATGCCAGGCAGCACACCAGGCTTCCTTGTTCATCACCAACTCCTGAAGCTTGCTCAAACTCATCTCCATCAACCTGGTGATGCCATCCAACCATCTCATTCTCTGTCCTACCCTTCTCCTCCCAGCATCAGGGTCTTTTCCAATGAGCTAGTTCTTCACATCAGGTGGCCAAACTATTGGAGCTTCAGTGTCAGTCCTTCCAGTCAATATGCAGGACTGATTTCCTTTAGGATAACTGGTTTGATCTCCTTGCAGTCCAAGGGACTCTAAAGAGTCTTCTCCAACATCACAGTTCAAAAGCATAAATTCTTTGGCGCTCAGCTTTCTTTATGGTCCAACTGTCACATCCATGCTGTTGAAGCCTAGCTTGGAGAATTTTGAACATTGCTAGCATGTGAAATGAGTGTGGTTGTGTGGTAGTTTGAACATTATTCAGCATTGCCTTTCTATGGGATTGGAATGAAAACTGACTTTTTCCAGTCCTGTGGCCACTGCTGAGTTTTCCAAATTTGCTTGCATATAGAGTGCAGCACTTTCACAGCATCATCTTTCAGGATTTGAAATAGCTCAACTGGAATTCCATCACCTCCACTAGCTTTGTTCGTAGTGATGCTTTCTAAGGCCCACTTGACTTCACATTCCAGGATGCCTGACTCTAGGTGAGTGATCACACCATTGTGATTATCTGGGTCATTAAGATTTTTTTGGTATAGTTTTTCTGTGTATACTTGCCACATTTTCTTAATATCTTCTGCTTCTGTTAGATCCTTATTGTTTCTGTCCTTTACTATGCTCATCTTTGCATAAAATGTCCCTTTGTTACCTCTAATTTTCTTGGAGATCTCTGGTCTTTCCCATTCTATCATTTTCCTCTATTTCTTTGCATTGATCACTTAGGAAGTCTTTCTTACCTCTCCTTGCTATTCTTTGGAACTCTGCATTCAGATGGACATATTTTTCCTTTTCTGCTTTGCCTTTGACTTCTTGTCTTTTCTCAGCTATTTGTAAGGCCTCCTCAGACAACCATTTTGCCTTTATGCATATCTTTTTCTTTGGGATGGTTTGATCACCACCTCTTGTATAATGTTATGAACCTCTGTCCATAGTTCTTCAGGCACTCTGTGGATCAGATCTAATCCCTTGAATCTATTTGTCTATCAAATCTAATTCCTTGAATCTATTACTTCCACTGTATAGTTGTAAGGGATTTGATTTATGTCATACCTGAATGGTCTAGTGGTATTTCTTACTTCTTTCAATTTAACTCTGAATTTTGTAATAAGGAAGTTAATCTATAGATTCCCACTTATTCCATCCCAATTTAAATCCTGTTGTATAACTGGAGAGTTTATTTTTAATAAGAATTTTAATATGTAACTATATACTATGCTGCTGCTGCTAAGTTGCTTCAGTCGTGTCTGACTCTGTGCGACCCCATAGACGGCAGCCCACCAGGGTCCCCCATCCCTGGGATTCTCCAGGCAAGAACACTGGAGTGGGTTGCCATTTCCTTCTCCAATGCAGGAAAGTGAAAAGTGAAAGTGAAGTCGCTCAGTCGTGTCCGACTCTTAGCGACCCCATGGACTGCAGCCTACCAGGCTCCTCCATCCATGGGATTTTCCAGGCAAGAGTACTGGAGTGGGGTGCCATCGCCTTCTCCGATATACTATGCACTAATATACAATTAGTGAAATAACTATAATATATAATATGTTATATATTATATAATTGTAGAACATAATACATTTTAAGAATATAACTTATATGCATAAATCTGGGGAAAGAAAAGCCAAGGCTCTCTTGAAAAATAAAAATTAAGATGGGTGACTGATGTACCATATTTCAAGACTTAGAGTAAAGCTATTAATTGAGCCAATTGGATATTAGTATAGAGATACATGAACAGATCAACAAAACCAAAAAGAAAGCCTATAGATGAACCCCTATATATAATTACTTGATTTTGACAAGGGCATCAGTAAACAATTCAATAGCATAAGGGAGGGTTATTTAATTTAAAAATTATTAGGGTCCACCAGAGAAGTAGAATCAGTAGGTGAGATGACGGATAAAGAAGAACGAATTATAAAAGGAATTGGTTCACACAGTTATGGGGACTAAGTCCCACAGTCTGCTCCATCTGCAAGTTGGAGAACCAGGAAAGCCAGTAGTATAATTCAGTTTGAGTTGAGGGGCGGGGGTTGGGGGCGATGTGTTAGATCTAGGGTCCAAAAGTCCGAGAACCAGAGGCTCCAAGGTCTGAGGACAGGAAAGGATGAATGTCCTAGCTTAAGAAAAGAGAGAAGGAACTCACTGTTCCTCACTCTTTTGTTCTATTTTGGCCCTCAGTGGATTGGGCGATGCCCACTTTGGTGAGAGTTGATGTCCTTACTCAGTTTACTGAAGCAAGTGCTAATCTCTTCTAGAAACATCCTCATAGATTCACCCAGAAGTGCTGTTTTCCCAGCTACCTGGGTCTCTCTAAACCCATTCAAACTGACACATTAGGTTAATCATCACAATAAACACTGCTGGAGAAACCAAATATCCAAACTGAAGAGTGCTTACAAAATCAGTTACTGTTGACCCCCTCATTCTTACCCCTTACACTAAAATTAATTTAAAAAATGAATCATAAACCTAAATGTAAAAGCTAATAGGTTAAAGCTTCTAGAAGGAAATATAGACAAATCTCTTGGTGTAGGCAAATATTTCTTAATTAGAATAGAAAAGGCACTATTAAATATTTTGAAAAAATTGACTTTTAAAAATAAAATCTTCTAAATACCAAAGATAAAGATAAGGAAGTAAAGAGACAAACCACAGACTTGGAAAGTATATTTATAAAAGTATATCTGGTAAACGATTCATATACAGAAAAATAAAGAAACCCTACAAATCAATAATAAAATGACATGTAACTCTTTCTTCAAATGAACAAAAAACTTTGAATGAACACTGCAGAAAATGAGATCCTATGACCACAAAATATATGAAAAGGTTTTCAATGCTATGGCTAATGCAAATCACACTCAATGAAATTTTAGAATGAAAAACAAGCAAAAACAAAAACTGCACATATCAGATCAGCTAACATTAGGAAGACTGGAAACTCCAAGTATTTGTGAGGATATAGAGCCTCTGAACTTGGAGAAGGCAATGGCAACCCACTCCAGTACTATTGCCTGGAAAATCCCATGGACGGAGGAGCCTGGTATGCTGTAGTTCATGAGGTTGCTAAGAGTCGGACAAGACTGAGTGACTTCACTTTCACTTTTCACTTTTCACTTTCCTGCATTGGAGAAGGAAATGGCAACCCACTCCAGTGTTCTTGCCTGGAGAATCCCAGGGACGGGGGAGCCTGGTGGGCTGCCATCTATGGGGTCGCACAGAGTCGGACACGACTGAAGCGACTTAGCAGCAGCAGAGCCTCTGAAACTCTTGTATTGGGAGTCTAACATAGTACAATCACTTTGGAAAACTGTCTACTACTGTTTCATAAAGATTACTATTATTTGAGCATGTGAACTAGCAATTCTGCTATATAAGACCTTCTTGTACAAGGATGTTCATTAAAATTCAACTTACAAAAACTCATAAGAAACAAATCAAAATTTAAGCAATAGTAAATTTGGTAAATACATTGATTAAACACATTAATTCCCCAGATGCTATGCATAAAGAGGTAAAATTTCTTTGTTGGATGATGTGTTGAAATCCTAATAAGAATCACTCCAGCCCTGCAGTGGACTGAATATTTGTGCCCCACCCCAATGTTGAAGCTTAATCCACAATGAGATGGTTTTGGGAAGTGATTAGGTCATAACAGTGGAGCCTTTGTGAATGGGATTAGTGCTCTTATAAGAGACACCCCAGAGTACTCCCTATTCCTATTATGCTGAGGTAAAAGCAAAAAGACTTATTATGTCTAGGAAGTGAATTCTCATCATATATGACTCTGCTAGTCCCTTCATCTTGGGCTTCCTAGAACTGTAAGAAAAATAAATTTCTGTTGTTTTTGAGCTATGCAGTCTATGATATTATGTTATCATATCATATTTATATAGATATGTTATTATGGTAACATGTATAATATGCATATTGACTATGCCAAAGCCTTTGACTGTGTGGATCACAATAAACTGTGGAAAGTTCTGAAAGAGATGGGAATACCAGACCACCTGATCTGCCTCTTGAGAAATTTGTATGCAGGTCAGGAAGCAACAGTTAGAACTGGACATGGAACAACAGACTGGTTCCAAATATGAAAAGGAGTACATCAAGGCTATATATTATCACCCTGCTTATTTAACTTATATGCAGAGTACATCATGAGAAACGCTGGACTGGAAGAAGCACAAGCTGGAATCAAGATTGCCGGGAGAAATATCAATAACCTCAGATATGCAGATGACACCACCCTTATGGCAGAAAGTGAAGAGGAACTCAAAAGCCTCTTGATGAAAGTGAAAGAGGAGAGTGAAAAAGTTGACTTAAAGCTCAACATTCAGAAAACGAAGATCATGGCATCTGGTCCCATCACTTCATGGCAAATAGATGGGGAAACGGTGGAAACAGTGTCAGACTTTATTTTTTGGGGCTCCAAAATCACTGCAGATGGTGAATGCAGCCATGAAATTAAAAGACGCTTACTCCTTGGAAGGAAAGTTATGACCAACCTAGAGAGCATATTCAAAAGCAGAGACATTACTTTGCCAACAAAGGTCTGTCTAGTCAAGGCTATGGTTTTTCCTGTGGTCATGTATGGATGTGAGAGTTGGACTGTGAAGAAGGCTGAGTGCTGATAATTGATGCTTTTGAACTGTGGTGTTGGAGAAGACTCTTGAGAGTCCCTTGGTCTGCAAGGAGATCCAACCAGTCCATTCTGAAGGAGATCAGCCCTGGGATTTCTTTGGAAGGAATGATGCTAAAGCTGAAACTCCAGTACTTTGGCCACCTCATGGGAAGAGTTGACTCATTGGAAAAGACTCTGATGCTGGGAGGGATTGGGGGCAAGAGGAGAAGGGGACGACAGAGGATGAGATGGCTGGATGGCATCACTGACTCGATGGACGTGAGTCTGGGTGAACTCCGGGAGTTGGTGATGGACAGGGAGGCCTGGCGTGTTGCGATTCATGGGGTTGCAAAGAGTTGGACACGACTGAGCGACTGAACTGAACTGATACTCTGCCAAGATAGCCATCAACTTCACTCTCAGACTCATTGTCAACTTTATTCAAGTCCCTGACTTATCAGTCAACAGGAGACAGTAGAATGGGAAAGAGTAGAGATCTCTTCAAGAAAATTAGAGATAACAAGGGAACATTTTATGCAAAGATGAGCACAACACACATCCCAGCACTTTAATTTTACAACCAGTTCATGGGGGAGACCATTGCTAGTGTAAGAGAACTTAAATGGACTTACTATGTCCTCAGCCTCCTAATTGTTACCATCCATAAACAATTCCACCATTTGAGCCAGCTTCTTATGGTTTATGGAAGCATGTGTTAAGACTGCTGAATTTAGTGAGCCTTTTGTCATACTTCACGTGTCATAAAATGAGTTCCCTTCTTCAATGTGATATTTTGTGGAACACCTGGTAATTAATGATCATTCTATAAGTTCACTAATGGAGCTGCTGAAAGAAGGAAGGGATAGTAAATCTGACCTCAAGATGTATTTTAATCTCTGTAAGATCAACTTCTTGTTCTGCTTCTGATGAAAGGTCTGTTAGAAGCAATCAGCCATCTAGTGGCTAGCTGGTTTCCTTGGAAATGGTGCCATTTGGAACTCAATGTTCTTCTCTGTTATTAGCAGGTTTCACACACAACAATAATGTAAGTTTTGGTGACATAAAGTACAGGCTATTGAACTATGTACAGCCTCCACTCTGTATGAGGGCCTCATTGCACATGAGCTCAATGAGCAAACATCAGAGTGCCTAGGCAAAGAGTCAGACTTCAGAGAAGGAATCTTGTCCATCTGATTATTGAGAGTATCTGATGTTGCAGATAATGTCTTGTGCATATTTATATAGAATATACTCTGCCAAGATATTCATCAACTTCACTCTCAGACTCATTGTCAACTTTGTTCAAGTCCCTGACTTATCAGTCAACAGGAAACAGTAGAATGGGAAAGAGTAGATATCTCTTCAAGAAAATTAAAGATAACAAGGGAACATTTTATGCAAAGGTGGGCACAACAAAGAACAGAAATGGTATGAACCTAACAGAAGCAGAAGATATCAAGAAAAGGTGGCAAGAATACACAGAAGAACTATAAAAAAATAATCTTAATGACCCAGATAACCACGATGGCGTGATCACTCACTTAGAGTCAGACATCCTGCAGTCTGAAGTGAAGTGGGCCTTAGGAAACATCACTATGAACATAGCTAATATAGGTGATGGAATTCTAGTTGACTCAAGTCCTAAAAGATGATGCTGTTAAAGTGCTACACTCAATATGCCAGCAAATTTGAAAAACTCAGCAGTGGTCACAGGACTGGAAAAGGTCAGTTTTCATTCCAATCCCAAAGAAGGTCAATGCCAAAGAGCGCTCAAATCACTGCACAACTAACTGCCCTCATTGCACACGACAGCAAAGTAATGCTCAAAATTCTCCAAGCTAGGCTTCAATAGTACATGAACTAAGAACTTCCAGATGTTCAAGCTGGATTTAGAAAAGGCAGAAGAACCAGAGATCAAATTGCCAACATCTGTTGGATCATAGAAAAAACAAGACAATTCCAGAAAAACATCTACTTCTGCTTTATTGACTATGCCAAAGACTTTGACTGTCTGGATCACCACAAACTGTGGAAATTCTTCAAGAGATGGGAATACCAGACCACCTGACCTGCCTCCCGAGAAATCTGTATGCAGGTCAAGAAGCAACAGTTAGTTGCTTTAGGAATTTAGTTAGGAACAACAAACTGGTTCCAAATTGGGAAATGTGTATGTCAAGGCTGTATATTGTCACCCTGCTTATTTAAACTATATGCAGCATATATTATGCTAAATGCCAGCCTGGATGAAGCACAAGCTGGAATCAAGATTGCCGGCAGAAATATCAATAACCTCAGATACACATATGACACCACCCTTATGGCAGAAAGTGAAGAAGAACGGAAGAACCTCGTGATGAATGTGAAAGAGGAGAGTGAAAAAGCCAGATTAAAACTCAGCAGTCAAAAAACTAAGATCATGGCATCCAGTCCCATCACTTCATGCAAATAGATGGGGAAACAGTGGAAACAGTGACAAAATTTATTTTCTTGGGCTCAAAAATCACTGTGGACGGTGACTGCATCCATTAAATTAAAAGACACTTGCTCCTTGGAAGAAAGTTTATGACCAACCTAGATAGCATTTTAAAAAGCAGAGACATTACTTTGCCAACAAGGGTCCATCTGGTCAAAGCTATGGTTTTTCCAGTGGTCATGTATGGATGTGAGAGTTGGACTGTATAGAAAGCTGAGCACTGAAGAATTGATGCTTTTGAACTGTGATGTTGGAGAAGACTCGTGAGAGTCCCTTGGACAGCAAGGACATCCAACCAGTCCATCCTAAAGGAAATCAATCCTGGATATTCATTGGAAGGATTGATGCTGAAGCTGAAGCTCCAATAGTTTGACCACCTGATGTGAAGAACTGTTTATTTGGAGAAGACCCTGGTGTTGAAAGATTGAAGGCTGGAGAAGAAGGGGACAACACAGGATGAGATGGTTGGATGGCATCATTAACTTGATGGACATTAGTTTGAGTAAACTCTGAAGGTTGGTGATGGACAGGGTAGCCTGGTGTGCTGCAGTCCATGGAGGTTGCAAAAAGCTGAACAAGAATGAGCAACTGAACTGAACTGATGCAGTGTCACATATGAATTGGTGTCAGTCTTCACTATGAGCCATCTCCATCTTATGTAAAGTAGAAAACCAACCCACTAGGAAGATATCTCATTACCACTGTCTCTCTTTTCACTATATCCACCTTGGACAGAACACCATAAGTTCATCATGAATGCAGATCTTTCCTTTTCCCTTTTCCATCTACAGGTCTTGCAGTATTTTCCATGAGGCTGTAAACTGGATAAGGAAGAGTCAGTGAAGCAAGAATAGGCACTGAAATCTGAACTTCTTGGTGCTTTTTATCCACGTACTCTGGACTTACTAGTGTTGGAATGTGTGTAATTTCCACTTTTGTCCATATAGTATATAGTGCAATGACTGCTGAAAATGTTCCAATTTTATGACTGGTAAATTGTATAATACCAAGTACATAATAAGTGATTTAGATCACCTGCTTGGTACCCTATAGTCAAGTATTCAGTTTCTCCTTGTGCCCAGTCAGCAGAAGCAAGGGCTGCATTTCAAATGGAGTGTAATTGTCAGAAAGAGAAGGCCAGCAGGACATAACTCAACTTCAACGTCCTTAGGGTCTGCACTGTGCTTCTTCTATGGGAGTTTGTCATATGTTTCATTCAGCATCTCTCTTCTGTTTCCAAAACAGTGTGTCTACAAGTCCTGGGTCCCAAGTGACATGGCAGCATGCACTGTATCCCATTCTTGCTGCAGAGACTTTTTGCTTTAAGGCCCCACTCAAAATCGGAAGGCTTCCAGTTAACACAGTACACATCTTGAAACAGTGAGCCAGAATAAGTGATAGTTACCCCTAAATTTAGAGGACCACTGTCATTGGGTCTGTTTTCATTGGTGAGTCAGCAAAGTATAGTCAGCCGTCCTACCTGTGGCCTCTGCATCCACAGAATCCTCTTATACAGAGGGCCAGCTGCATTATAGCTTTTTATATTAGGGACTTGAGCATCCACAGGTCTAGGTATCCAAGGGGTACTGGAACCAATCCCCTGCTGATACCAGTGGATGACTGTGTGGCAGGGTTTTGTGATGGTGGTTGGTTGGTTTTTTGTTGTTGTTTTGTGGTGGTGTTTTTTGAAGATATAGAAGATATACCAATGTGTTCAGTGGGTCCAGGAACCTATGTGGTGGGGCACTAAATGTTAATGGGTATTTGGTGCCCACCTCTGGCACACATATGTTCCTTCCTACTTATTAAGTACAAAGAGGAAAATGTTATCAATATAAGGAGCCAGCATAGTTTTTTGGAGGGATATCAGGAAAATCAAACTCACTTTGAAATTTATTATGGATGGAGATTAGGAAGGTTAGTATAACTAGTGACAAGATAATAATAGTACACTGTTGTCCCAAATATGTGAAGGTTAGTATACCTCAGTGACAAGATAACAATATACTGTTGTCCCAAATACATAAAGACAAACAGCTTCTAATTAACTTTGCACATAATGATAATGGCAGAAATCAAGTTAATATCTGTATAATAGGTGCCAAGGAATGTGTTATTTTATTCCAGAAAAATGCCACATTCACAAAAATCACTGAAATCGTCATCACTGAATCATTAAGTTTGTGCTGATGTGTACTAGAATACATCCAGCATGGCGCTGGAGTGGTGAGTGGCTGAGAAGAGATACCAAACGTCCAAGGTCAGAGAACTAAAATGGACTGGAGTGGGTGACTTTAACTCAGATGACCATTATATCTACCACTGTGGGCAAGAATCCATTAGAAAAAAATGGAGTAGCCATGATAGTCAACAAGAGTCTGAAATGTAGTACTTTGATACAATCTCAAAAATGACAGAATGATCTCTGTTTGTTTCCAAGGCAAACCATTCAATATCATGGTAATCCAAGTCTATTCCCTGACCAGTAATGCTGAAGAAGCTGAAGTTGAACAGTTCTATGAAGACCTTCAAGACCTTTTAGAACTAACACCCCCCAAAATATGTCCTTTTCATTATAGGGGACTGGAATGCAAAAGTAGGAAGTCAAGAAACACCTGGAGTAGCAGGCAAATTTGGCCTTGGAGTTCAGAATGAAGCAGTAAAGAAAAGAAGAGTGAAATTGCTCAGGCATGTCCTACTCTTTGCGACCCCCTGGACTGTAGCCTACCAGGTTCCTCCGTCCTAGGGATTTTTCAAGGCAAGAATACTGGAGTGGGTTTGCATTTCCTTTTCCAGGAGATCTTCCCGACCCAGGGGTTGAACCTGGGTCTCCCACATTGTAGGCAGATGCTTTACTGTCTGAGCCACCAGAGAAGTCAATGAAGCAGGGCAAAGGCTAATAGAGTTTTGCCAAGAAAATGCACTGGTCATAATGAACACCCTCTTCCAACAACACAAGAGAAGACTCTGCACAAGGACATCACCAGATGGTCAAAACTGAAATCAGATTGATTATATTCTTTGCTGCCAAAGATGGAGAAGCTCTATACAGTCAGCAAAAACAAGACTGGGATCTGACTGCGGCTCAGATCATGAACTCCTTATTGCCAAATTCAGACTTAAATTGAAGAAAGTAGGGAAAACCACTAGACCTTTCAGGTATGACCTAAATCAAATCCTTAACGATTATACAATGGAGGTGAGAAATAGATTTAAGGGACTAGATCTGATAGAGTGCCTGATGAACTATGGACAGAGGTTCATGACATTGTATAGGAGACAGGGATCAAGACCATCCCCATGGAAAAGAAATGCAAAAAAGCAAAATGGCTGTCTGAGGAGGCCTTACAAATAGCTGTGAAAAGAAGAGAAACAAAAAGAAAAGGAGAAAAGGAAAGATACATCCATTTGGAATGCAGAATTCCAAAGAATAGCAAGGAGAGATAAGAAAGCCTTTCTCAGTGATCAGTGCAAAGAAATAGAGGAAAACAACAGAATGGGAAAGACTAGAGATCTCTTCAAGAAAATTAGGTATACAAAGAACATTTCATGCAAAGATATGCACAATAAAGGACAGAAATGATATGGACCTAACAGAAGCAGAAGATATTAAGAAGAGATGGCAAGAATACACAGAACTATACAAAAAAGATCTTCATGATCTAGATAATCACGATGGTGTGATCATTCACCTAGAGCCAGATATCCTGGAATGAGAAGTCAAGAGGGCCTTAGGAAGCATCACTATGAGCAAAGCTAGTGGAGGTAATGGAATTCCAGTTGAGCTATTTCAAATCCTGAAAGATGATGCTGTGAAAGTGCTGCACTCAATATGCCAGCAAATTTGCAAAACTCAGCAGTGGCCACAGGAGTGGAAAAGAACAGTTTTCATTCCAATCCCAAAGAAAGGCAATGCCAAAGAATGCTCAAACTACTGCATAATTGCACTCATCTCACATGCTAGTAAAGCAGTGCTCAAAATTCTCGAAGCCAGGCTTCAGCAATACGTGAACCGTGAACTTCCAGATGTTCCAGCTAGTTTTAGAAAAGGCAAAGGAAGCAGAGATCAAATTGCCAACATCTGCTGGATCATCAAAAAGCAAGAGAGTTCCAGAAAAACATCTATTTCTGCTTTATTGACTATGCCAAAGCCTTTGACTGTGTGGATCACAATAAACTGTGGAAAATTCTGAAAGAGATGGGAATACCAGACCGCCTGACCTGCCTCTTGAGAAACCTGTATGTAGGTCAGGAAGCAACAGTTAGAACTGGACATGGAACAACAGACTGGTTTCAAATAGGAAAAGGAGTAGGTCATGGCTGTATATTGTCACCCTGCTTATTTAACTTATATGCAGAGTACATCATGAGAAACACTGGACTGGAAGAAGCACAAGCTGGAATCAAGATTGCCGGGAGAAATATCAATAACCTCAGATATGTAGATGACACCACCCTTATGGCAGAAAGTGAAGAGGAACTCAAAAGCCTCTTGATGAAAGTAAAAGAGGAGAATGAATAAGTTGGCTTAAAGCCCAACATTTAGAAAACTAAGATTATGGCATCTGGTCCCATCACTTCGTGGGAAATAGATGGGGAAATAATGGAAACAGTGACAGACTTTATTTTTGGGGGCTCCAAAATCACTGTAGATGGTGATTGCTGCCATGAAATTAAAAGACACTTACTCCTTGGAAGGAAAGTTATTACCAACCTAGACAGCATAGTAAAAAGCAGAGACACTACTTTGCCAGCTAGGTCCGTCTAGGCAAGGCTATTGGTTTTTCCAGTAGTTATATATGGATGTGAGAATTGGACTATAAAAAAAAGCTGATCACCAAAGAATTGAACTGTGGTGTTGGAGAAGATTCTTGAGAGTCTCTTGGACTGAAAGGAGATCCAACCATCTATCCTAAAGGAAATCACTCCTGGGTGTTCATTGGAAGGACAGATGTTGAAGCTGAAACTCCAATACTTTGGCCACCTGATGCGAAGAACTGACTCATTTCAAAGACCCTGATGCTGGGAAGATTGAAGGCTGGAGGAGAAGGGGACGACAGAGGATGAGATGGTTGGATGGCATCATTGACTCATTGGACATGAGTTTGAGTAAACTCTGGGAATTGGTGACAGACAGGGAGGCCTGGCGTGCTGTAGTCCATGGGGTCACAAAGAGTGGGACAAGACTGAGCAGTTGCACTGAACTGATACTAGAAGAATGTGATGGCTTTTGCACTCTTCAGACAAAAGGGAATAAGGGACTTTCATTACATGGGGTGGAAAATCATTTTCTGAGGACTACTGATTTAGAACACTGATGACTTACCTGGACCGAAGAACAAAATCTATTATAGTAGTTAAGGTTCTCACAATATGATGCCAAGGCTAGAAGCATTGCTATCACTTAAAACTTTAACTTGCAGATCAATGGGCTCCATCAAAGACTCATTGAGGAAGATAAGTTGGAGGTAGTATCCAGCAATCTGTGTTTTTACAATCCTCTAGGTGACTGTAGAGTTTGATAATTTTTGAAAACTACTGTTCTCTACTTGTTATTTCTATGTATGTGTGCACTCAGTTGTGTCCAACACTTTGTAGTCTCAAGGACTATAGCCCACCAGGCTCCTCTGTCCAAGGATTTTCTAGGCAGTAATACTTAAGTGGGTCACCATTTCCTGTTCCAGGGGATCTTCCCATCCTAGGGATCCAATCCATTTCTGTATTGCAGGAAGAGTCTTTACCACTAGCGCCACCTGGGAAGCTCCAAGAATTAAAACTTGGTTATATCTATATCAGCCTGGTGGCTCAGATGGTAAAGCATCTGCCTGCAGTGTGGGAGACCTGGGTTCCATCCCTGAGCTGGGAAGATTCCCTGGAGAAGGAAATGGAAATCCACTCCAGTACTCTTGCTTGGAAAATCCCATGGATGGAGGAGCCTGGTAGGCTACAGTCCATGTGGTCACAGAGTTGGACACGACTGAGCGACTTCACTTTCACTTTCATATCTATACCAAGTCTTAAATCTTGGACAAGGTAAATCATCACAGAATGTATTTGAGTTTTCACTGGACTTATTGTGAGATAGATTGGAGTCAGAAGTTTACCTATCACCTGACCTCTATAAGTACCCTCTGTGACTTATGAAACATATTAATGTTTTCAGTACCTCAGGATTAGCACTAGTATTAAATACTAGCCAATATATAATCATACCCAGAAGGTCTGTGCATTGCCATTTTTGTAGTACACAAAGATATTGGGAAATGATCACAGGTATCTCTGGAGAACGTTCAATCAGTATATTACTGCTGGAGAAGACTCTTGTGAGTCCCTTGGACTGCAAGGAGATCCAACCAGTCCATCCTAAAGGAGACCAGTCCTGGGTGTTCATTGGAAGGACTGATGCTGAGGCTGAAACTCCAATACTTTGGCCACCTGATGCAAAGAGTTGACTCATTGGAAAAGACCCTGATGCTGGGAGGGATTAGGGGCAGGAGGAGAAGGGGACAACAGAGGATGAGATGTCTGGATGGCATCACCGACTCGATGCACATGAGTTTGAGTGAACTCTGGGAGTTGGTTATGGACAGGGAGGCCTGGCGTGCTGTGATTCATGGTTGCAAAGAGTCAGACACGACTGAGCAACTGAACTGAACTGAACTGACTCTGCTTACATTGTAAGATCTCCTTTTCTACTGAGAGACTCAAATTATCTTAAATTAGTTTAAGTCTGGGACTTCCCCAAGTGCTGCTAGTGGTAAAGAACCTGCCTGCCAATGCAGGAGACATAAGAGACAAGGGCTGGATCCTTGGGTCGGGAAGATCCCCTGGAGAAGGAAATGGCAACCCACTCCAGTATTCTTGCCTAGAGAATCCCATGGACAGAGGAGCCTGGTGGGCTACAGTCATAGGGTCACAAAGAGTCAGACACGACTGAAACAACTTAGCACACATTGTATAAGAGACTACAATTTTCTACTGTAGTTAGATCTGTGTCACTAGACATATAATTTTTCTCCCTGTATTTTCTTTGGAAGGAATGATGCTAAAGCTGAAACTCCAGTACTTTGGCCACCTCATGCGAAGAGTTGACTCATTGGAAAAGACCCTGGTGCTGGGAGGGATTGGGGGCAGGAGGAGAAGGGGACGACAGAGGATGAGATGGCTGGATGGCATCACTGACTGGATGGACGTGAGTCTGAGTGAACTCCGGGAGTTGGTGATGGACAGGGAGGCCTGGCGTGCTGCAATTCATGGGGTTGCAAAGAGTTGGACACAACTGAGCAACTGATCTGATCTGATATAAATCAATGCATTAGTAAATTTTCAGTCTTTTTTATTGAGGTATAGCTGATTTAAAATATGTGTTAGTTTCAGGTGTACAGCATTCAGTATTTTTGCAGATTATACTCCATTATAGGTTATTACAAGATATTGGGCATAATTCCCTCTGCTATACAGTAAATTCTTGCTGTTTATTTAAATATTTTATGTATAGTATTTTGTATCTATTAATCCCATAGCCCTGATTTGTCCCTCCTCTCCTCCCTCTCCCTTTTGGTGATCATGAGTTTGTTTTCTAGGTCTGTGAATCAGTTTGTTTTATATAAACACACTCATTTGTATTGTTTTTTAGAATCCACATATGTGCTATCATATAGTATTTGCCTTTCTCTGCAATTCAATGAGCACAGTGTTCTTTAGATCCATACACATTGCTGCAATTGTTAGTATTTTATTTCATGGCTGAGAAAATTGCATTTATACATGTGTGTGTGTTTGTGTGTGCGTGTGTGTGTATCCACATCTTAAGACAGTCTTATGTTGATGGGCACTTGCATTGCTTGTGCGTCTTGGCTACTATAAATAGTGCTACTATGAACATTAAGATGCATGTATCTTAAATTAGTGTTTTCATTTTTCTAGGATATATATGCGGGAGTGGAATTGCTGGATCATATGGTAGTTCTATTTTTAGGTTTTTTGAGCAACCTCTATACTGTTTTCTGTAGTGGCTGCTCCAATTTATATCCCCATCAACAGTATATGAGGGTTCCTTTTTTCCCACATCCTCTCTAACACTGTTATTTGTAGACTTTTTTTTTTTTAATCTGACAGGTGCTAGGTGATATCTCATTGTGGTTTTGATTTGCATTTCTCCATTAATTTGTGATGTTGAGCATCTAGTCACATGCCTGTTAGCCATGTGTATATCTTCTTCAGAGAAATGTCAAAAAATCGGATTTTTTTTTTAATATTGAGTTGTATGAGCTATTTGTATATATTGGTTGCATCGTTTGCAAATATTTTCTCCCACTCTATAGGTTGTCTTTTCATTTTGTTGGTTTCCTTGCTGTGCAAAAGCTTTTAAATTTGATTAGGTCTCGTTTCTTTATTTTGCTTTCATTTCTTTTGCCACAGGGGACTGATCCAAGAAAATACTACTATGATTTGTGTCAAAGAGTGTTCTTCCTATGTTCTCTTCTAGGATTTCATGGTTTCCTGTCTTATATTTAAGTCTTTAATCCATTTTGTGCTTGTTTTTTTATATAGTGTGAGAGAATGTTTTATTTTCATTGCTTTACACATGGCTGTCCAGCTTTCACAGGACCACTTATTGTTAAAGAGATTGTCTTTTATCCGTTGCATATTCTTGCCTCTTTTGTCATAAATTAATTGACCTTAGATGCATAGGTATATTTCTTGGCTTTCTATCCCATTTCATTGGTCTATATATCTGTTTTTGGCCAATAACACGATATTTGATTACTGTAGTATAGTCTGAAATCTGGGAGGGTTATATTTCCAACTTTGTTCTTTTTTCTCAGGATTACTTTCTCAGGCTTTTGTGGGTCCATATAAATTTTAGAACTATTTGTTCTAGCTCTTTGAGAAATGTCCTGGGTGTTTTGATAGGGCTGGCATTAAATCTGTAGATTGCTTTGGGTGGTATGGCCACTTTAATTATAGTGATCCTTCCAATCCAAGACAATAGGATATCTTTCCATTTCTTTGAATTATCCTCGGTTTCCTTCATCAGTATTTCATAGTTTTCAGAGTATAGGTCTTTAACCTCTTTGGTTTATTTTATTTCTAGGTTTTTTAATTCTTCTTGATGCAATTTTAAACAAGGTTTTTAAATTTTTCTGATAGTTCATTATTAGCATATAGAAAGACAACAGATTTCTGTGTGTTAATTTTGTATACTACAACTTTGAATTCTTTTATTCTATTAGTTTCTGGGTGACGACTTTAGGGTTCTCTATATACAGTACCATGTCATCTTCAAATAATGATAGTTCTACCTTTTCTTTTCCAATTTGGATACCTTTTATTTCTTGTCTGATTGCTCTGGTTAGGACTTCCAATACTATATTAAACAGAAAGTGTCATGAATGGGCAACCTTGTTCATGAATGCTCCATCCTTTGGAGAAGCTAAAGCCTGTGCAGGGCATGAGGTGAGACTTTCTCTCTGCTCCATGTCTGTTGCCACCCTGTCAGGGGTAGGCTCTTCTCCCCAGGTGCTGGAGCAGAAGACCTGAAGATCATGCTTGAGTAGATTCTGTTCTTTTTGAGTGCACGTTTTGCCCCACAGGAGGACAGTGATGAAGCAAGTGAGGATTGTGCACTCACTGAGGTTCAAATGTGCTGCCTGTGCAGGTATTCACTGCTCTGCTTTGAAGCCCAAGGTGTGTCCCATCCCCTGTTGTGGTGATCCCAGATCTAGCACAAGACTGTGGCATAGGATAGGTGGGGCTGGAACACTCGCTAGGCTGGAGCTGGGGTTCAGGGCATTGTGGCTGAAGGACCAGAAGCAGCTGCACTGCTATCAGAAGTGTGGTTTGCTTCTGTGGTGCTGATTGAGCAAGTGCCAACACTGGCTGCTGCTACCCTACCTACCTTTCCCAGGCCCCTGAGTGCCCCCTGCATTCCTAGATCAAGTCTTCTCCCATGGGGAGAACTGAACTATATTTTGTTGGTATAAAGAACTTCAACGGACATCAATATAATTTTTACTGAGGTATAATTGATACATAAGAGTATACTGGTTTCAGATATACAACATAATGATTCAATATTTGTATATATTACAAAATAATCACCACTATAAGTCTACTTAACATTTGCTATCATACATTTATGATGGGAACATTTAAAATCTACTCTATTAGTGACTTTTAAATGTATCATAAAGTGCTATTAACTATAGTCACCATGCATCACATCCATGTCTTCTTTAGTGAATAACTGTAAGTTTTTACCTTTTGAACTCCTTCACCCGTCTTCAGTTTCAGTTCAGTCGCTCAGTCGTGTCCGACTCTTTGCGACCCCATAAATTGTAGCACGCCAGGCCTCCCTGTCCATCACCAACTCCCAGAGTTCACTCAAACTCAGGTCCATCAAGTCGGTGATGCCATCCAGCCATTTCATCCTTTGTCATCCCCTTCTCCTGCCCCCAATCCCTCCCAGCATCAGTCTTCCAATGAGTCAACTCTTCTCATGAGGTGGCTAAAGTACTAGAGTTTCAGCCTCAGCATCATTCCTTCCAAAGAACACCCAGGACTGATCTCCTTTAGAATGGACTGGTTGGATCTCCTTGCAGTCCAAGGGACTCGCAAGAGTCTTCTCCAACACCACACTTCAAAAGCATCAGCCTTGACTAGACGGACCTCTGTTGGCAAAGTAATGTCTCTGCTTTTTAATATGCTGTCTAGTTTGGTCATAACTTTCCTTCCAAGGAGTAAGCATCTTTTAATTTCATGGCTGCAATCACCATCTGCAGTGATTTTGGAGCCCCCCAAAATAAAGTCTGACACTGTTTCCACTGTTTCCCCATCTATTTCCCATGAAGTGGTGGGACCAGATGCTATGATCTTCGTTTTCTGAATGTTGAGCTTTAAGCCAACTTGTTCACTCTCCTCTTTCACTTTCATCAAGAGGCTTTTTAGTTCCTCTTCACTTTCTGCTCATAAGGGTGGTGTCATCTGCATATCTGAGGTTATTGATATTTCTCCTGGCAATCTTGATTCTAGCTTGTGCTTCTTCCAGTCCAGCGTTTCTCATGATGTATTCTACATATAAGTTAAATAAGCAGGGTGACAATATACAGCCTTGACATACTCCTTTTCCTATTTGGAATCAGTCTGTTGTTCCATGTCCAGTTCTAAC
The DNA here is from genome assembly GCF_003369695.1 of Bos indicus x Bos taurus. Lineage (NCBI taxonomy): Eukaryota > Metazoa > Chordata > Mammalia > Artiodactyla > Bovidae > Bos > Bos indicus x Bos taurus. The sequence continues at coordinate 59,364,457 of NC_040077.1, forward strand.
TGTTGCTTCCTGACCTTCATATAGGTTATAGAGGCAGGTCAGGTGGTCTGGTTTTCCCATCTCTTTCAGAATTTTCCACAGTTTATTGTGATCCACACAGTCAAATGCTTTGGCATAGTCAATAAAGCAGAAATAGATGTTTTTCTGGAACTCTCTTGCTTTTTTTGAAGATCCAGAGGATGTTGGCAATTTGATCTCTGGTTCCTCTGCCTTTTCTAAAACCAGCTTGAACATCTGGAAGTTCATGGTTCACGTATTGCTGAAGCCTGGCTTGGAGAATTTTGAGCATTACTTTACTAGCATGTGAGATGAGTACAATTGTGCGGTAGTTTGAGCATTCTTTGTCATTGCCTTTCTTTGGGATTGGAATGAAAACTGACCTTTTCCAGTCCTGTGGCCACTGCTGAATTTTTCATATTTTCTGGCATATTGAGTGCAGCACTTTCATAGCATCATCTTCCAGGATTTGGAATAGCTCAACTGGAATTCCATCACCTCTACTAGCTTTGTTCGTCATGATGCTTTCTAAGGCCCACTTGACTTCACATTCCAGGATGTCTGGCTCTAGGTAAGTGATCACACCATCATCATTATCTTGGTCGTGAAGCTCTTTCTGTATAGTTCTTCTGTGTATTTTTGCCACCTTGTCTTAATATCTTCTGCTTCTGTTAGGTCCATATCATTTCTGTCCTTTATCGAGCCCATCTTTGCATGAAATGTTTTCTTGGTATCTCTAATTTTCTTTTTTTTTTAATTAAAAAAAATTTTTTTTACTATTTTTTAAAATTTTACTTTATTTTTAAACTTTACAATATTGTATTGGTTTTGCCATATATCAAAATGAATCCACCATAGGTATACACGTGTTCCCCATCCTGAACCCTCCTCCCTCCTCCCTCCCCATACCATCCCTCTGGCTCGCCCCAGTGCGCCAGCCCCAAGCATCCAGTATCGTGCATCGAACCTGGACTGGCGACTCGTTTCATATATGATATTATACATGTTTCAATGCCAAATTTTCTTGAAGAGATCTCTAGTCTTTCCCATTCTGTTGTTTTCTTCTATTTCTTTGCATTGATCGCTGAAGAAGGCTTTCTTATCTCTTCTTGCTATTCTTTGGAACTCTGCATTCAGATGTTTATATCTTTCCTTTTCTCCTTTGCTTTTCACTTCTCTTCTTTTCACAGCTATTTGTAAGGCCTCCTTAGACAGCCATTTTGCTTTTTTGCATTTCTTTTCCATGGGGATGGTCTTGATCCCTGTCTCCTGTACAATGTCACAAACCTCTGTCCATAGTTCATCAGGCACTCTATCAGATCTAGTCCCTTAAATCTATTTCCCACTTCCACTGTATAATTATAAGGGATTTGATTTAGGTCATACCTGAATGGTCTACTGGTTTTCCCTACTTTCTTCAATTAAGTCTGAATTTGGCAATAAGGAGTTCATGATCTGAGCCACAGTCAGCTCCAAGTCTCGTTTTTGCTGACTGTATAGAGCTTCTCCATCTTTGGCTGCAAAGAATATAATCAATCTGATTTTGGTATTGGTCATCCGGTGATGGCCATGTGTAGAGTCCTCTCTTGTGTTGTTGGAAGAGGGTGTTTGCTCTGACCAGTGCATTTTCTTGGCAAAACTCTATTAGCCTTTGTCCTGCTTCATTCTGTATTCCAAGGCCAAATTTGCCTGTTACCCCAGGTGTTTCTTGACTTCCTACTTTTGCGTTCTAGTTCCCTATAACGTAAAGGACATCTTTTTTTGGGTATGAGTTCTAAAAGGTCTTGTAGGTCTTCATAGAACCATTCAACTTCAGCTTCTTCAGCGTTACTGGTTGGGGCATAGACTTGGATTACTGTGATATTGAATGGTTTGCCTTGGAAACGAACAGAGATCATTCTGTCATTTTTGAGATTGCATCCAAGTACTACATTTTGGATTCTTTTGTTGACCATGATGGCTACTCCATTTCTTCTAAGGGATTCCTACCCAAAGTAGTAGATATAATGGTCTTCTGAGTTAAATTCACCCATTCCAGTCCATTTTAGTTCGCTGATTCCTAGAATGTCAATGTTCACTCTTGCCATCTCCTGTTTGACCACTTCTAAGTTACCTTGATTCATGGACCTAACATTCCGGTTCCTATGCAATATTGCCCTTTACAGCATGAGATGTTGCTTCTATCACCAGTCACATCCACAACTGGGTATTGTTTTTGCTTTGGTTCCATCCCTTCATTCTTTCTGGAGTTATTTCTCCACTGATCTCCTGTAGCATATTGGGCAGCTACCAACCCAGGGTGTTCCCCTTTCAGTATTCTATCATTTTGACTTTTCATATCCTATCCACTAGTAAAACCCTACCTCTCAACACTGAAAAACTGTTTGGTTCTCAAAATCCATGAGATTATTTTTATTTTTTTTAAGATTCTATATATGAGAGAAGTCACTGGTATTTGTCCTCTATCTGACTTGTTTCAGTTAGCATAATGCCCTCAAGTTCAACCCGTGTTATCTCAAATAGCAAGATTTTATTCTTTTTCATGACCAAGTAATATTCCATTAGATAGATTATACTACAACTTCTTTATCTGTTCCCTCAGGGATGGACATCTTGCTTGTTTCCATTTTATTTTTTTGGCTATTATAAATAAGGCTACAATGAACATAGGTGTGCAGATATGTTTTCAAGTTAGTTTTCACATTTTCTTTGAATAAATATCCAGTAGTTGATTGCCGGAATGTGGTATTTTTATTTTAAATTTTTTGAGGAACCTCCATAGAGTTTTCCATATTGGCTGTGCCAATTTACATTCCCATCAATACTGCACAAGTGTTCTATTTTATCCTCATCTTTGCAAACACTGATTATTATTATTATTATTTTTTTAAGTAGTCATTCTCTCAGGTATAAGGTGATTTCTCACTGTGGTTTTGGTTTTGCATTTCCTCGATGATTAGTGATGTTTAGCATCATTTCACATACCTGTTGGCCATCTATAGATGGTCTTAAGAAATACAGTGTATACAGATGGTCTGCCTAATTTTTAATTAGGTTGGTTTTTTGTTTGGGTTGTTTTTTGATATTCAGTTATGTCTGTTCTTTATATATTTTGGATATTAGCTTATTATCAGTTGTATAATTTGCAAATATTTTCTCCCATTTGATAGGTTGTCTTTACATTTTGTTGATGGTTTCCTGCAAGACCATTGTCAAGGAAGTTACCACTGATATGTTTTTCTAGGAGTTTCATGGTTTCAGAGTTTCCTGATACATTCAAGTCATTATTCCATTTTGAGTTGACTTTTATGTAAGGTATAAGAGATCCAGTTTCATCATTTTGTTTGTGACTGATTTTCCCAACCCACTTATTGAAAAGACTTTGTTTCCCCATTATTTATTCTTGGCTCTTTTGTCATAAATCAATTTGCCATATATGCATGGGTTTACTTCTGGTCCCATTGGTCTATGTATATATTTTATGCCAATATCATAGTGTTGTGATTACTGTAATTTTGTAATATAGTTTGATATCAGACAGCATGATGCCTCTAGCTTTGTTCTTCTTTATCAAGACTGCTTTGGGGGTCTTTTTTTGGTTCTATACAAATTTTGAGATTGTTTATTCTGTTTCTGTGAGAAATGCCACTGGAGTTTTGATACAAATTGCATTGAATCTGTAGATTGCTTTTAATGGTATAGGGAATTTGACAATATTACTTTTTTCCATTCACATGCACAGAATATCTTTTCACTTGTGTCTTCTTCAGTATCTTTCATTAATGTCTTATAGATTTCAGTATACAAGTCCTTTACCTCCTTAATTCAATTTATTCCTAGATATTTTATTCTCTTTGCTGTAACTATAAATGGAATTATTTCCTTAATCTGCCTTTCTGATTATTTATTAGTGTATTGAAATTCAACCAATTTTTGTATATTGATTTTGTGTCCTGTAACATTTCTGAATTATTTCGTTAGTTCCAACAGTTCTTTGGGTGGAACTTTTAGGGTTTTTTATATACGATATGTCATCCGCAAACAATGGAAATTTTACTTCTTTCTAATTTGGATGCCTTTTCTTTCTTTTTCTTGTGTGTTTTGAATAATGCTTTCAGTATTATGTTGAATAAAACTGATGAGAATGGGCACGCTTATCTTGTTCCTGATCTTAAAGGAATAGCTTTTGGCTTTTCACTATTGAGTATGAAATAATGTTAGCTGTAGCCTTGTTATACATGGTCTTCATTATGTTTTTTCCTCAGTACCCAGTTTGTTGTGAGTTTTTGTTATAAATGAATATTGAATTTTGGTAAATGCTTTTTCTCTCTCTGTAAAGATGATCATATGATTTTTATTCTTCATTTTGCTAATGTGTATCACACTGATTGCTTTTGTAGATGTTGAATCATTTGTGCATCTCTGGAATAAATCACACTTGATCATAGTGTGAATTTGGGCTGCTAATATTTTGTTGAGGATTTTTAATCTATGCTAATCAGTGGTATTGGGTTTTTTTTTTTTTTTTTTTTTTCTTTTGGGTCCTTTGTCTGATTTGGTATGAGGGTATGCCAGCCTTGTAAAATAAGCTAGGTAGTGTCCCCTTCTCTTCTAATTTTTTGGAAGACTTGAGAAGTGTTGGCATGTATGCTTTCAATGTTTGGTAGAATGTCTGGCCCCAGACTTTTTGTAGGGAGGTTTTTGTTTACTGATTTAATATCCTTACTAGAAATCAGTCTATTCAAGTTTTCTATTGCTTCATGAATTAATCTTGGTGGGTTGTATATGTTTCTAGAAACAGATATGTTTCTTCCAGTTTGTTGAATTTATTTGTGTATAATTGTTTATAGCAGTCTCTTACCCTTTTTCTTTCTGTGGCATCGGTTACTACATATATTTCATTTCTGATTTTCCTTTCTCTTTTCATCTTCATGAGTCTGGACAGAGGTTTGTTTATTTTGTTTATCTTTTCAAAGAATCAGCTCTTAATTTCATTGTCTTTCCTATATTTTTGACTCAATTTTATTTATGCTCTGATCTTTATTATTTTCTTTCTTCTACAAACTTTGAGCTTTGTTTGTTGTTCTTTTTCTATCTCTCTGAGGTATAATGTTAGGTTGATTGTTTGAGGTTTTCCTTGTTTCCTGGTGTAGACATGTTTTCCTATGGACTTCCCTCTTTTGCTGCATTCCCTAAATTTTAGTATATTGTATTTCCATTATCATTTGTCTCATGGTATTTTTTTTTTTTTTTTTTGATTTCTGCATTGGTTTCTTCTTTGACCCATTGGTTGTTTATTAGCATGTTTAATCTTCACAATTTGTGAATTTTCAGTTTGCTTCTCATAATTGATTCATAATTTCATTCCATTGTGGTTGAAACAGATGTTTTATATAATTTTAATCTTAAATTTATCGACTTGTTTTTTTGGCTTAATATAGGATTTGTCCTGAGTAATATTCAATATGTACTTGAATGTGCATTCTATTGCTTTTGATGGAATGTTCTATATACATCAAGTCTATCTGGTCTAGGTGACCAGTCTTTTAAGGTCAATGTATCCTTATTGATTGTCTGCTTGGATAATCTATCCATTGCTGTAAGTGGCACATTAAAGTCTTCTACTATTATTGTATTGCTTTATGTTTCTCTCTTTAGGTCTATTTAAATTTTTTTTTAATATATTTAAGTGCTCCTGTGTTGGATGAATAAATATTGACAAATGTTATACAGTTGACCCTCAAACAATGCAGGGGTTAGTGGTGGTGTCCTCCTGTGAAATAAAAAATTTGCATATAACCTCAGTCAACTCCCTCAGTCAACTCCTTGTATATATGGTTCCACATCTGTGGATTCAACCAATCATGGATTCTGTAGTACTATGGTATTTTTGGGGGGGAAAAAAAAATTAACATGAAAGTGGACCTGTGCAGTTTTCTCTCTCTCTCCCTCCCTCTCTCCTTTTGGGACTCTTACCGTGTGAATGTTAGCCTACTTGGTATTGTATCATTCATCTCTTAAACTATCTTTACTTTTTAAAAATTATTTTTTCTTCTTTCTCCTTTGATTGGATGTATTCCAATGGCTTGTTTTTAAGCTCACTGATTGTTCTGCTTCATCCAGTCTGTTGTTGAACCCCTTTAGTGTAATTTTAGTTGAGTAATTATATTCTTTAGCTCTGTGACTTCTATTTGACTTTCTTATGTTTTCCGTCTCTTTGTTGAAGCTTTACCATATTTATCGATTCTCCTAAATTCAGTGAGCATCCTTATGACCATTACCTTTAACTTTTTATCAGTTAAATTGCTTATCTATGTCTTGCTGATTTCTTTCTGAGTATTTATCTTGTTATTTTTTTTTTTTGGACTATTTCCTTGTTTCTTCATTTTACCTGACTCTTCATGTTAGTTACTATGTATTAGATGAAACAGCCAACTCTCCCAACCTTGAAGAAGTGGCCTTGTGTAGGAGATTAACCTTACTGTTCAACCCTTCCCTAGCTCTTTGTTTTGCAAATCTTTATGATTGTCCCAGCAGCCTATTTTATTTTTAATAGCTTCCAATACTTGAGTGTTTGCAGAGACCTGTCAGTATCCCAAAGAGGAAGATCTCAGTCAGCACCTAGATTCAGGCCGATGCAAGCCAGACCGTAAGATAGCAGCTTTTAAAGTGATCAGTGTGTGGTACTATGGGACCACAAGTGTATGCTCCACTGGTCACCAGAACTCCCTTCTGGGTGAGCTGTAGCAAGGCAGAGGGAGATTGGCATACCACCCATTGGCCTACATTCCACCCCTCTAAGCCTCTCACTGTGCATTGAAGCCTGGCCCTCGGGGTAAGCTCCATAACTAGCAAATAGGCCTCTTTCACAGAAAGACTGGGGATGTGTTTCAGTCTGCTTTTTGTGCAGTGCCCTGGGGGCGTAGCCTGGCAAGACCTGCAGGGATTGTTACAGTCCCTGAGAGCCAGTAATGCAAGCCACTTGACCACCAGAGCCAGGTGCTCAAGGGGTGTCCCCTGGGTGGCAGTCATAGAAACTGATGTGTGGCAGAGCTCCCAGCTGAGAGACATTGGCACTGCAGAGCACTGCAGAGGGAGAGCACAAAGGTAATTCTCACCCTCTGAGTTCTCTGGAAAAGATTATAGTCAGTCCTTAGATGTGTGTTTAATTAGAATTCTGCTCCTCAGACTGCAGTTATGATCAGAAACAAATAGGCCTTTTTACAGAAAGACTGAGTTCCTGGGTCTATTGCATTCTCTGAGTCTTGGAAAGAAAGAAAGTGAAGTCGTTCAGTCGTGCCTGACTCTCTGCGACCCCATGGATAGTGGCCTGCACCAAGCTCCTCCGTCCATGGGATTTTCAAGGCAAGAGTACTGGAGTGGGTTGCCATTTCCTTCTCCAGGGAATCTTCCCAACCCAGGGATCGAACCCAGGTCTCTCACATTGTAGACAGACACTTTACGGTCTGAGCCACCAGGGAAGAGTCCTGAAAGGGGTAGGCTTTTGAGAATTCATTACCAATTGGTTATAGTCCTGTGGTACCTGTGAGCATAAGCCCTGCTGGCAACCAGAGCCAGGTGACATAGAACCACTGAACTGGGGCACCAGACAAGGGTTCCAGTTCCTTTCCAGGAGATACCAGCAAGCTGGAGTGAGGTGGAAGATTGTCTCTACCAGCTACTGTTTTCTGATAGCCCCTAAGTAGACCTTATTAAAAAAAAAAAAATGCACAATGTGAGAGTTGAGAGTTAAGTTTTCTTTGGGCAAAATGAGAACTGCAGCCCAGTGCATTCAGACAGTTCTGAAAAACTGTTCCAAAGAAGTGAGGGGAGGAGCTAGGATAGGAGTTTTGCAACAAAGGGCAGGCAGTCAGGAACATCAAAATATTATTGTTAATTAAAGAGATCAGATATTTCAAGTTAAGGAATTTAGTGCTTTTCTATGGAAAAGATGCAAGGGTCTGGACTCATGAAATCATTCCTTTGATACATACCTCAGCTATCTGGGCCTAGTATCCCGTATTTGCACATCCTAAGTTTCCTCAGGACTCACCAAAGGGTGTGGCTGCAGTCTGATGGCTGCTTGATGGAGGTATTCTGAGTTTTCTCAGGGCTCACTGGCTCATACTGGAGGACTGCAATCGTTGAGGACTGTAATATCCTTGGTTACTGATATAGCAGGAAATATTCCATTTCTCTGCCCTTCGATGTGTGCCATACCATAAGCCTGACCCTCAGACCAAAACTCCAGGATAAGCAAATAGGCCTCTTTCTCAGAAAGATTAGGGCATGTTTTTTCTGCTATCTGTACAGTGCCTAGTGTTGGGGGCTGGTAATCTGCTGAGAACTGTCCCTCTGATTGTTATAGCCCTATAGGACTGTCCCCCTGACCTCCAGAGCCAGGTGATCAGGGTGAATGCCTAGAGTGGCACCCACAATAGACAGAACCAGAGGAAAAAACCCAGAGCACCAGAAACATGTAAAATGTCCCCTTTGAGAGGGGACTCTGGAGTGTAGCAGAGAAAGAGACCAGAATGGTAACAGCTGGCTGGAGTAAGGCAGAAGAGGAGCTCAAGGATAGTGCCTGCTGGAGAGGAAAAAAGTGTAGTGTTTTATGACTGGGGAGATGAGAGAGGGAGAATATAAAGATGACACCCCCCAGGGGGTGAAGGGAAGAGCCTAGGGTTTTAGAAAAGAGAAAGACGGTGTGTAAAGAAGGTGCCCACCAGCCTCTGACCCCAGAAGACTCCTGGATCTTTGTTAATTTCGATGCCTGCCCCTTGGGCTGACTCTTTAAGATCAACAGATGAACCTCTTTCATATAAACCCTGGGTGAGATCAGAGGTTTCCCTTGGGCAAGTGCATCCAAGTGGGTGATCCTTTCAACAGTCATTTCTCAGATTACTATTGCCTTTGGGTCTCATTGTCATGAGCCCCATTGGTTTTCAAAACTAGATGTCTGGGGCTCATATCTCAGGTATAGATTTTGAAAGTTGGGGTGCTGGATGTGGGCCTCAAACATTTTACTCTGCAGTGAGAAGCTTCTGATGGGGGTCCATACACTAGGGGTGGGCTTTATGACAAGATTGCATCTCAGCTTCTCCTACCCACTTTGATGTGCTTTTTCTTCCTAATTCACCTGCTATATGGTCATTGCTTAGCTAGTTTTTAGGTTTTTCTCAGAGCAAATTCTTCAGTATGTCGCTGTAGATCTGATGTGTCTGTAAGAGTTCAGGATCCTTCTGTTTCCAGCTTGAACTGGCAATGTCAATATTTTGATTTCCTCTCTGACAGATTTACTAAATCCTCTTATCATTTTAAGTGTGTCTGTACATTCTTTTGCATTATCTGTGAGGCAGCTTTTTATCTGTAAATATTTTTTTCCTGATTTCACAGTCTTAACTTTCCTCCCATCTTTTTTGCTTGTTTGTGTTTCAGTGCCTCTTTGATCAGATCTTTATTCAAATTGAACTGTTTGAATGATGAGACCTTTAAGGAATAAATAAATTTTAGTTTATACAGCAAGCTGCTTCTGTGGACTTGACTTCTTCTGGCTTCTTTTCAGCTGGTGGCTTCTTGGCAGCTCCAGCATTTTTTCTCACCAAAGCTTTTTAACACCAACACTCTTCTTCCTTCACTACCACTGGCTTCTTGCCTGGAGCACCCTTCTTATCTGATTTGGCTTCTAGGGATGCCTTATCTCCTTGGAGTTTGTGATTCTTGATCTGGCAAATAATGATATTCCAGTGCCTGATTTTTGCATATGAATTTAGTTCCAACATGATTCTCAGGTTTTTCAGTGCATTTTTCTGTATGAGTCTGTGATGAATCTTCTTATGTGGTGCTTGGAGGTGTCTTTGGATCTCTGGGCTTTTTTCAGACTCTGCTAAGGTCTGTATTGAGCATCTTATATATGGGAAGGTTGCAGTCACTCTTGAGGAAGGCAACTTTACACCAAGTGCCATGCACATCATCTGACTTGAGGAAAGCACTTTCAGTCCAAACGCTATGTAACACCAGGAATAAATTTCAGAATGTTCAGTTTACTTATTATTGTGGTTGTTCAGTCACTCAGTCATGTCTCTTTGCAACCCATGGACTGCATGCCAGGCTTCCCTGTCTTTCACTATCTCCTGGATTTGCTCAAACTCATGTCCACTATGTCAATAATGCCATTCATTCATGTCAGTAATGCCATTCAGCCACCTCACCCTCAGTGGTCTCCTTCTCCTCCTGCCCTCAATCTTTCCCAGGATCGGGGCCTTTTTCAATGAGTTGGCTCTTCACATCAGGCGGCCAAAGTATTGGAGTTTCAGCATCGGTCCTTCCGATGAATATTCAGGACTGATTTCCTTTAAGATGGACTGGTTGGATCCTCTTGCAGTCCAAGGGACTCTCAAGAGTCTTCTCCAACATCACAATTCAAAAGCATCAGCACTTTGGTGCTAAGCTTTCTTTATAGTCCAACTCTCGCATCCATACATGACTACTGGAAAAACCATAACTTTCACTATATGAACCTTTGTCAGCAAAGTGATGTCTCTGCTTTTTAATACGCTGTATAGTTTTGTCATAGCTTTTCTTCCAAGGAGGAAGCATCTTTTAATTTCATGGCTGCAGTCACTGTCTGAAGTGATTTTAGAGCCCAAGAAAATAAAGTCTGTCACTGTTTCCATTTTTCCCATCTATTTGTCCTGAAGTGATGGGACTGGAGTGATTATAAGAATGTCTCTGAAGGGTCCTCTGTGCTCAATACAGTGTTGTTGTTTAGTTATCATGTCTGACATTTTTGTGATCCCGTGGACTGTAGCCTGCCAGGATCCTCTGTCCATGGATTTCCCAAGCAACGATACTGGAATGGGTTGCCATTTTCTTTTCTCCAGGATGTCTTCCTGACCAGAGATCGAACCCACATCTCCTGGATTGGCAGGTGAATTCTTTACCACTGAGCCATCAGGGAAGCTCTCAATACAATGACATCTTTTCATTTTGCATTGCCAGCTCTCATTTGCTGAGAGCTTTTTGATATCATTCCAGGCCCTAAGTTTCTTAAGAAGCAAGATAGCCTTCTTGGTCTTCTATTAGCTTTCAGCTTTATCTTCACCCACCAAACAAAGTTCAGAAATTCCTCAGTGTGATGACCTTTAGACAGGACTAGTACTAGCAAGGCTGAAATAGAGCCCTGCAAATGGCATTTTGCTTCTGTGCTGTTTGCTCTGTGGGTGCCAGTGGTGCCAAGTTTCAGTTGATGCAAACATAGCCCCACAACACACATTTCCAAAAGCCCCCTGGCCATAACCATGAGCTAAATACCCAATACCTTGTAAATAAAACTGTGGATCAGCTTGAAACTTTGTGGCATCCTTTGTATATTCTTTCTAAGACACACATTTATCAGAAATCTCTCTCTTCAAAGGAAAGAATAGGCTTATGCAGGGTTGATTATGGAGGGAACAGGAAGATCATATTGGTCTGAAGGAGAGTGAATTTGTTGGCAGTTCCAACCCAGAATTCTTGATGATTACCTGGGGAACAGGAACCAACATTAGAATTAAAACAAACAATAAGTAAAATATCCCTCAAAATTTGGGAATTGGACCAATGACCAGATGAACACAAGTTGGCTTCTAGTGAGTCTGTTCTGGGATGACAGCTTGGATCCCAGAAAAATTTTTTATACATTGTCTTTATGGACAGGCATTCCTTGTTTTGTGTATTGAGCTGGCATGAGGGTACAGCAGTAATTGGGATATGCTGTATTTTGTCTCTTGATCTGTAAGCCCACGATTTACTCAGGGGCAGAATGGTGCCAGTCTGATGATAATTTTCTGCTCATATGAAAAAGCTAATTCTTTATTATGGTAATATCAATCCATCTACCATGGGCTGAGCAAGGCAGTGAAGAACATTTTTCAGGTTAAGCAATTATATAATCTTGGTGACACAATATTTGACAGAAACCACATTTCTGTTACATTAAGGGATCCAAGTTCACATCTATTAAAAGCATGACTTTCTCTTATTTCTTAAAATACATTATTATAATAAGTCACTTTTCAGCATCCCCTATTTCTGTTGAATTTGATGAGTGAATGTCTGCCTTAAAATACTCATAGTAACACATTCTTTGTTTCACAGCCCCCAGAGAACAGTATGTTTTAATCAACATATACATTATACGAATATCTGCTTATCTTGGTTTTTTTGCATGAAAAGGATTGAAATTTGTCCCACCAAGGAAACAAAGTCAACACACTCAAAGTCTGGGTACAGGTATATTAGCATTTCAGAGGTTCAAGTGGCATAACTGGTTTAACTAAACAAAGCCATATGTGCATTTCAGAGAACTGCCAGGAAGGAAAATCAATTCTGCATTTGAATTGAATTCAAATAAATCTAGCACCATGTATCTGCACTCAGCACATCCCTGTTAGGGTTTCTACAAATTATTTGCAATCAAAAATCTTTCTTAAACTTGTTTGGAAAGAGGCATAAATTTGTCATTTTTATTAAACTGAAAGGTTTGGCCTTACAGAGATATGGAAATATTTTGTGTCCATAAAAGTAATTAATGTTGACATGCTACTTTTCAATTTCTTCCTTGGTATAATTAGTAAAAATTTTAACTTTAATTATAAAGGTTTTCATTTTGTTTGGGAGATGGAGAAAGTGAATGTATGGTATATAATGCTTAGAGTCAGAATGACCAGTGGTAGTGAAGAAAGCACACCAAATACTAAGTCATGTGTATATTTAATGTTTCTGCAAATGGATAAGAAATTGATCTTTTAAGGGAAATCTAGAAAGCTAAGGAATTGGGGATGACTATTTAGTACTTGAAAATTATTTTTCATCTATTCTGAATCTTAGGATGAGGCAAGATGCTGGTGTAGTGTTATAATATTCAAAAAATACATTGTAGATGAAAAGCTGATGTATTTAAGATCTCACACTTAAAGGCATTCTGTTTAAAGCATAAAATCAACAAAACAGTTTTTCAGGTTAAAAATAAATTTATAGAACTTTTTTTTCCCCTTTTACTTCAAGTCTGTCTTTGGTACACTAGTTTCAATGTTAAACATTCAATCTTTTTCTTCATTTAAAATATAAAATATGATAAATTTATTTAAGAAAACACCAGAATTAGAGGAAATTATTCCACATAATGATGACCATCAGGGCTGCCACATTACACAACTGTAGTTGGAATTTTCATATAGAAAATGGCAGCCCTGCTGTGCAACTACTCATGAAAGGAGCTCCCTGGTGCTGGGCAATGCCCTGCAGCCTCCATGAGGGCTGTGAATGTTTCTCATCTTTGGTATCAGGTACATAAAGGGGAGGACTTGAAACTTCTCACTAGTTTGCCACCTTCCCCCCCACCACCCCCGCTATTGACAGCTCTTTAAAATACCTGCATATCTCCTCCATCCGCTGCAGGTGATTAACCTAATTGGTTTTCCTGTTATTGTGTCCAAGGGAAGATGCAATACAGAGCCTTTAAGAGGAGCTAGACTCTCTTCTTGTTAACGATAAAAGAATGGGAACAAAAAACCCAGGATTCTTCAGCTACCCTATGTGGACCACAGTCACATGTTCTTTCTTGGCATCACAGACAACCCTGCATCAAGATCCTCATTTCCAATGTGATATACAACCATTGTTAACATTGGTTAGTCTAGGAGATGGCAGATCAGTATTAGATTGCATTCCATTTCTTTAGATGATGTCATATCTTCCAGAAGCTGGGTTTTCATTGATTGGTGTGACAAAAGTAAATAGTGAACAAAAATAAATATGGAATAAGAAATGGGGTGGCAGTATCTGATCTGATACCGTGATCTGATAAGAAGTTCCAGGAGCACAAATCCATTTGATGTGTAACTTGTGGCTTTTTAAAAATGAAATGCAATTTTTTTCTTTTAATGTATGTGTATTGTTTATTCAGAAGGTTGCTAAGTTGTTAGGGCATAAATTATTAAGTTGTCTGAACCTAACAACTTCATAAACAGAATGATTAGGTTTGCTTTTGGGCTGTCAAACATCATGGGGATGTTACTGAGACACTAAGCATCTTATAAACCAAAGGAGTCTGGGAACCTCTGAATTACACAGTTTTTTAAATTTGACATTGTTGAACTGTTTGGATCTGTTGTTTTTCTTTGAAAATAACCAACAAAGGCCAAGTGATACTCTCAGAAGGCTCTTTGGGGGCTGTGCATATGGTGTATAGACTATGGCTAAATATTCCTCAGCTCACCAGTCTCTAGCAACAAATTGAGGCAGGGTTTTCTTATTAGGTAGCTGAGTCACATGTTTTACTTTCCATTACTCCCACTTCTGGCATGTGATTGATGAGGCTGCTCCATGGTAGACATAGAAATTCCTTATTAGGAAGGTGCTTAGAGATTTGGTTCTGAGAAGCTCAGCTATATAAGGAGGTGGTTGTTGTTTAGTCACTCAATCATGTCTGACTTTGCAACCCCATGCACTGCAGCACACCAAGCTTCCCTGTCCTTCACTATGTCCCAGAGTTTGCTCAACTCATGTGCATTGAGTTGGTCATGCCATCCAACCTTCTCATCCTCTGTCGTCCCCTTCTCCTCCTGCCCTCAATCTTTCCCAGCATCAGGGTCTTTTCCAATGAGTTGGCTCTTTGCACCAGGTGGCCAAAGTATTGGAGCTTCAACTTCAGCATCAGTCCTTCCAATGAATTCTCAACTGATTTCCTTTAGGATTGACTGGTTTGATTTCCTTGCTGTCAGGGAGGTATAAATGGAAAACCATTGCACACTGCTTGATGAAGGAATTGTTACATCTTGGTTTGGGTTGATTCATTCTTGGACAAACATGAGAATATGAAAATTATTCTAACCTTGGCCCTCATTCCACAGAATGTGAAAATTATCTTATATCTCTGGGGCAGAAATATGGAGCCAATTAGCAGTCACTGTTCCTCTAGCCCATCAAAAAGCCCTTACTCTTCAGCATGTAGCTCAAATTCCATTTTGTTCCTAAGCCTCTCCTTAATCTCCCAAATGAAGTTAGTGAAGGTTACCTTGGGTGCTCATTTATATCAGTGTTCCTTATTGTTTATATGTGATTCCCCTAGTTTGTAAATTCATGAAAAATATAAATATACTTATACCTTTGTCCAGTTGTCCTGATGAGCTTTAAAATCTCAGCAGTAGCCACAGACTTGATGACTTTTTTTTTTGTCTTTTTGAAAACAGATGTCATTAACAAATTATGATTGTGTCCATTGTAACTTCTTAACCTTATGCCATTCATATAATAATTCTATAACACATCAAGGCTAAATGGATGAGGCCATGGCCAACTGAGTGGGAAGGTTCTGGTTGCCCCCACTGTGGTAAGGCACTGATATTTTAGCAAACCTGTAACCCATGGGATGCAAAACCAGTGCACTCTAGTATATTGGTTGGTAGGGGTTTTTTTGTATTTTGATTACACTAACATCTTTGTGCATAAATTTCTTGGAAGACAAGTTATAAGCATTGTAACACATTTAATGCATAAAATTTACAAAACTCCCATAAAGTCCTTTTGTTCTAAAGCCACTGAGTTTGCTATTAAATGTTGTTATTGAAGAACTATGCAGAGCTTGCCAGTAAACCTGTCTCCCTGGGGCTTCTGCCCATAGAGGGATATTTTGAAGTAGAGTCTTTGAAAACTGGGTGTCCCTGGTGACTCAATGGTAAAGAATCCACCTGCAATGCAGGACACACAGGTTGAATCCTTAGGACTGCAAGATTCCCTGGAGAAGAAAATGGCAACCCACTCCAGTATTCTTGACTGGGAAATACCATGGACAGAGGAGCCTGGCAGGCTACCAGGCTGTCTCATGGCTACCTCATGCCAATCCATGAGGTTGCAAGAGTCAGACACAACCAAACAACAACACTGAACACTAATCTTTTGAGATTTCATTACCATAAATATTTCCCATTCATGAAGTATTTACTGGACTAAGATGTGGAGCACAGGTCAGGGAAGTAACACAAATGAATGGACCTGAGTCAGTCCAGCACAAGGAATATAATAAACCATGAGATCATAGTAGTCTGAATCTCATCATGGTATCCCACTGTTAAAATCTTCCTGTGGCTGTCCATAAATTCAGAATAAAATCCAAATTCTTCATTATGAATTCATCATTGTATGCTGTCTACTGCTTATTTTTGTAACCTCATTCAATTATTCTATAAATATTTGTTGAGTAGCTACCATATTCTATTCATTTGGGATATATATATGAACAAAGTTAAGATTTTCATCCATGGTATTAATATCTTAATATAAGGGAGAAAAAGACTAGAAGTCATAAAATAAACATATAAATAGAATTTTAGAGGTTATAAGGCCATGGAAAAAAGAAGTTGGGGAAGTTATAGGGGATTGAGAGTATCAAAAAAACGCTGTCGGTTAATATTTTAGGCTTTGCAGACCGTAGTGTCTGCGGAAACCCTTGTAACACAAAGGCAGCAATAGATACTATGTCAATGAATGAGTATGTCTGTGCTTCAGTAAAACTTTACAGAGACAAGCAGTTGGCCTGATTTAACCAATGGGCTGTAATTTAAAGACTCTTACTGTATTAAACATCACTCAAGAATGACTTATTGAGAACATAGGATTTGATCAAAGTTACTTTCTGTTCCAGTGTCCTGTATAATTTTAATCATTGTTGTTGTAATTGTTCAGTTACTCAGTTGTGTCCAACTCTTTGCGACCCCATGGACTGCAGCACACCAGGCTTCCCTGTCCTTCCCTGTCTCCTGGAGTTTGCTCAAACTCATGTTCTTTGAGTTGTGATGCTATCCAACCATCTCATTCTCTGTCATCCCCCTTCTCCTCTGCCCTCATTCTTTCCCAGCATCAGAGTCTTTATCAGTGAGTCAGCTCTTTGCATCATGTGGCCAAAGTATTGCAGCTTCAGCTTCACCACCCAACCTTCCAATGAATATTCAGGGTTGATTTCCTTTAGGATTGACTAGTTTGATCTCCTTGCTGTCCAAGGGGCTCTCAAGAGTCTTTTCTAGCACCACAGTTTAAAAGCATCAATTCTGCGGCGCTCAGCCCTCTTTATGGTCCAACTCTCATATCCATACATGACTACTGGAAAAACCATAGCTTTGACTATATGGATGTTGGTTGGCAAAGTGATGTCTCTGCTTTTTAATATGATGTCTAGGTTTGTCATAGTTTTTTTTTTTTTTTTTCCCCCTAAGGAGGAAGTGTCTTTTAATTTTGTGGCTGAAGTTGCCATCCACAGTGGTTTTGGAGCCCAGGAAAATAAAATCTGTCACTGTTTCCATTTTTTCCCCTATCTATTTGCCATGAAGTGATGGGACCGGATGCCAGGATCTTAGTTTTTTGAATGTTGAGTTTGAAGTCAGATTTTTTATTCTGCTCTTTCACCCTCGTCAGGAGGCTCTTGAGTTCTTCTTTGTTTTCTGCCATTAGTGTGGTATTATCTGCATATATGAGGTTGTTGACATTTCTCCCAGCAATCTTGATTCCAGTTAGTGCTTTATCCAGACAGGCATTTTACATGATGTACTCTGCATATAAGTTAAACAAGCAGGGTGACAATATACAGCCTTGATGTACGTAGTCCTTTCCCAATTTGGAACCAGTCCATTGTTCCATGTCCGATTCTAACAGTTGCTTCTTGACCCACATACGGGTTTTTCAGGAGACAGGTAAAGTGGTCTAGTATTCCCATTTCTTGAAGAATTTTCCATGGTTTTTTTTTTGTTTGTTTTGTTTTGTTTTGTTTTTGTGATCCACACAGTCAAAAGGTTTAGTGTAGTCAATGAAGCAGAAGTAGATGTTTTTCTGGAATCCCCTTGCTTTTTTCATGATCCAGAGGATGTTGGCAATTTGATCTCCAGTTCCTCTGCCTCTCTTAAATCCAGCTTGTACATCTGGAATTTCTTGATTCACATACTGTTGAAGCCTGTTTGAAGGATTTTAAGCATTTTCTTGCTAGCGTGTGAAATGATCACAACTGTACGGTAGTTTGAATGTTTTTCAACATTGCTTTTTGGGATTGGAATGAAAACTGACCTATTTGAATCCTGTGACCACTGCTGAGATTTCCAAATTGGCTGGCATATTGAGTGTACCACTTTAACAGCATCATCTGTTAGGATTTGAAATAGCTCAACTGGAATTCCAACACCTCCACTAGCTTTATTCATAGTAATCTTCCTAAGGCTTACATGACTTCACACTCCAGGATGTCTGGCTCTAGGTGAGAGATTACACCATCATGGTTATCTGGATCATTAAGACCTTTTTTTTAAAAAAATAGTTATTTTGTGTGTTTGTGCCACCTCTTCTTAACCTCTTCTGCTTCTGCTAGGTGCTTGCTGTTTCTGTCCTTACATTTATCATCACATTAATACGTTTTATCTGGATGCTTGTTGTCAAGCTTTGTTTTTATCTCTCCTAATGAGTATTTAAGTGTCATAAGGGCAAGTGAGCTGGCTTCCTCTTTGCTCAGCATCTAGAATAGTGATAGCACATAGTATATATTCAATAATATTTGTTAGGTGAATGAGTGAAGAGTGAATATCATTCTAAAGAGAGCAGCCTCTTTAGTTCCAGCAAAGTATAATCATGAAGGATTGTGGTGTTTGTTACTCAATCTTCTGAGTTTTTAGAGAAGACAGAGACACAAATTTATGTTTAAAATTTCTCAATTTCAAATGACTGTAACTGATAAAAAACCTAAAACATTTGCATATAGAACTAAATACTTCTCAAGCTAGTTATCCAGGACTTCCACATACATTTATGAAGTGAATCATTTGGTGATTTTGCTTGTGTTTCTTTTCTACACTGTGCAGTATGAAAGGTAAATTAGGTGATTTGTTTAGGTCAGTAGGTAGTTAGTAACAGTATAGATTGTGGTTACTTCTTAAGACTTCCAATATTCTCTCCTGTAAGAACTATACATGTTAAAATTCTATTCACTATGGAAGCAATATGCTCTCCTAAGGAAAAGAGTGCACAAATTTCATGGATAAACTTTTGGAATCTGTGTAAACCTATGGAATATAATTTTGCACTTATTAGTTTTGTTCTACAGGGGTGGAGCTTCTGCATCTTTGGACTGATGTGGTATAATTTTCAAATAAACTAAAAGTCAAAGGATCATATTTCATTGATTTTTAGTCTTCTAGTTCTGTGCCTAACATGGTATTTAATAAATATGTATTGTTTGTTCTGAGAATGAAATCTCTATTAATTATGATGTTTGAAAAATAGGTGTAATGAACATTTTGAGTAACTGTGTCATCTGAGAAATTACTCATGTCATGGATATTGAATATTTAAAAACACAAATTCAATACATGTATAATCATTGAATCTATAATGAATGAAAACTTTGGCTGACCTAAGGGCCCTAACTGAAAGTGCTATATTATACTAATTGTAGGTGTATTTATTATACATTTGATATGTGCTCTAATTATTATATGTTATTATTTTATTTTTAGAATAAGTAGAAACTATTACTAAGACTATGATTATACCAAAGCCACATAAACCATGCAATTTCAAAAAACTATGGCAGAAGTTTTCTATGGGCTTACCCTCAGATGTACTTAGTATTTTTAGTGCATTTCTTAGTATTTAGGTCTGTTTATTTTAGATAATTTTCAAGATAACAGAAAAGGAAAATGAATGATTGTCTAACCTCTAAGACATAAGGCAAGAAATCTAACACTGAGGTTTTTTGTTTATGATGTTCTGCTTTGGAAATCAGATTTGGGCTTCCCTTGGATTGCAAAGAATCAGACACGACTGAGCGACTAACACTTTTACTTTTTCACTTTGAATGACACACTCAGTCATGTCCGACTCTTTGCGACCCCGTGGACGGTAGCCTACCAGGCTTCTCCGTCCCTGGGATTCTCCAGGCAAGAATACTGGAGTGGGTTACCATTTCCTTCTCCAGGGGATCTTCCTGACCCAGGGATCAAACCTGGGTCTCCCGCATTAGAGGCAGATGCTTTAACCTCTGAGCCACAGGGAAGCCCTTTGAATGATATATTTTGTTACTAATATTTTTTCAGTATGCTTATGTACATGTGAATCTATTGTGCTTTAAGGGACAAAAATATTCCAGATACTTAAGATATGTATATAGTATTGAGGACTTATTTCTTTAAAATCACATTATTAATCTTTGCTTATAAACAATAACAGAACTAATAATACATACTGCTAATTTTAGTTTTTCCTACATTTTTCTTTTTTCCTTGAGATAAAATTCACATATAACATTAGGTTAACTTCAGGTATACAACCTAGTAATTTGATATATATATATATATGTTGTGAAATGATCACTCCAAAGCCTAATTAATATCTGTTACCATATATAGTTACAAATTTCTTGTGATAAGAACTTTTAATGTGTACTCTCTTAACAAATTTTAAGTATACAAATTTTAATATACTATATTGGAGACCCAGGTTCAATCCCTGGGATGGGAAGATCTCCTGGAGGAGGAAATGGCAACCCACTCCAATATTCTTGCCTAGAAAATCCCATGGTCTGAGAAACCTGGTAGGCTACAGTCCACGGGGTCGCAAAGAGTCGGACACGACTGAGCGACTTCACTTTCACTTTCACTATATTGTTAACTGTGGTCACTATGCTATGGATTTCATCTCCAAGACTTATTTTTTTATAATTGGAAGTTTTTTACTTTGGACACATTTTACCCATTTCACTGACCCCCACAATGCCTACCTCCCAACTCTGACAACTATCAGTCTGTTTCATGTTTGTTTGTTTGTTTTTTTAAGATTCAACATATAGTGAGATCATAAGGCATTTGTCCCTCTATGACTTATTTCACTTAGTACAATGCCCTTAAGATCCACCTGTACTTTCACAAATGACAGAATTTCCTTCTATTTTATGGCAGAATAATATCCCATTATACAGATATCATATTTTCTTATCTATTCATCTGTTGATGGATGGAACAATTTAGATTGCTTCCATGTCTTGGTTATTATAAATAGTACCACAGTAAATCTGGGATGCAGCTATCTTTTAGGAGTTAGTCTCTCATTTCCTTCAGATAAATACTCAGCAATGGAATTGCTGGATCATATGGCAGTTCTTTTTTAATTTTTTGAAAAATCTCCATACTGTTTTCCACAGTGGCTGTACCAGTTTACATTCCCACCAACAGTGTACAAGGGTTCCCTTTCTTCTGACATCCTCACCAACACTTGTTATTTTTTTGTCTTTTTAAGAAAAGCCATTCTAATAGGTGTGAGATGATACGTCATTGTGGTTTTGATTGGTATTTCCCTGATGACTGGTGATATTGAGCCCTTTTTTCTGTACCTACTGACTGTATGTCTTCTTTGGATAAAACTCTGTTCAGATCTTCTGCACATTTTAGAAATAGAATTGTTTGTTTTTTGCCATTGAGTCATATGCTTTCCTTGAATATTTAGTATTAATACCTTGTCAGTTATATGATTTGAAAATATTTTCTTCTATTTGGAAGATTACATTTTTATTACATTAGTGGCTTTCTTTGCAATACAGAAGATTTTTAATTTGAGGGAATTCCACTTACTTATTTTTGCTTTTGTTGCCTTTCTTGTGATGTCAGATCCAAAGACTACCACCAAGATTGATGTCAAGAAGCTTATCATTTTTGTTTTCTTCTAGTGGTCTTATACTTGCAAGTCTATATCCAAGTCTTTAATCATTTTGAGTTAATTTTTGGGTACAGGGTAAAATAGGGGTTCAATTTAAATATTTTGTATTTGGCTGTCCAGTTTCCCAGCACCATTTATTGAAGAGATTATCCTTTTCCCCATAGTATATTTTTGGCTCCTTTACCATAAATTAATTGGCTATATATGTGTGGGTTATTACTGGGTTCTCTATTTGGTTCCATTGATGTATGTGGCTCTTCTATACTAATGCTATACTTTTTTGATTACTAAACCTTTGTAATATAATTTGAAATAAAAAATCGTGATGTCTCCAGCTTTGTTATCCTTTCTCAAGATTTCTTTGGCTATTTGGAGTGTTTTGTCATTACATACAAATTATAGGATCGTGCTAATTCTGTGAAAAATGGCATTGAAATTTTGATAGAAATTGCATTGATTCTGTAGATTTATTTAGTTAGTATGCACAATCTATCAATATTAAATTCTTTTAATCCATGAACATGGAGTCTTTTTCCTTTCATTTTTGTTGTTTTCAATTTCTTTCATCAATGTCTTATTCAGTGTAACTGTCTTCCATTTCCTTGTTTAAATTTATTCATAGGTATTTTCTTTGCATTTTTGCAATTGTAAATGGGATTTTCTTAATTTCTCTTTCTGATAGTTATTAGAGTATAAAATGAAACTTATTTTTTATTCATTGATATTTTATTTTGTAAATTAACAACTTATTCTATAGTGTTTCTTTTTAGTGGAGTCTTTAGGGTTTTCTATGTATAATATCATGCCATCTACAAATAGACATTTTTATTTCTTCTTTTCCAGTTTCGATGCCTTTCATTTCTTTTTATTGCCTAATTTCTCTTGTTATAACTTCCAATTCAATGGTGAATAAATGTGGCCTTAGTAGACATCTTTGTCTTATTCCTGATCTTAGAGGAAGAGCTTTCAGTTTTAAACCTTAGGTACGATGCTAACTGTGGGCTTCTCAAATTATGTCCTTATTATGTTGACATACAACCCCTCTATACTCAGTTTGTTGACAGTTTTTTATCATAAATAGATGTTGGGTTTTGTCCAATGCTTTTTCTGCTTCTGTTGAGATGAACATATGATTTTCATCCTTTGTTTTGATAATGTGTCACACTGATTCATTGATGGATGTTGAACCTACTTTGCATCCCTGGGATAAATCCACCTGATGATAGTGTATGATCCTTTTAATGTATTTTCAAATTGTTTGATAATAGTTTGTTGAGGATTTTTCACCTCAGTTCACCAGGGATAATCACCTGTAATTATCTTTCCTTGTAGTGTTCTTGGTTTGGTGCCTTGTCAAATGAATTTGGAAGTTTCATCTCTGTTTCTATTGTTTGGAAGAGTTTGAGAAGGATTGGCATAAGCTCTTTAAATTTTTGATAGAATTCATGAGTGAAGTCATCTGGTCTTGGATTTTAGTGTGTTTGGAGGTTTGATTTACTAGTTTAATCACCTTATTAGTAATTGGTCTGGTTGGATTTTCTAGTTTTTTTTTTATAATTCTTGGTAGGTTGTACATTTCTAGAAATTTATTTCTTATAGGTTGTTTAATTTGTTGACATATACTTGTTCATAATAGTTTCTTATGCTTTATACTTCTATGATATCAGTTGTAACATCACTTTCATTTCTGATTTTATTTATTGGGGTAACATCTATTTTTTTTTTTTTTTTTTTTGCTGAGTTCCCTAAGGTTTATCTGTTTATCTTTTAAAGGTAAAGAACAGCACTTATTTTTACTGATATTAACAAATGTATTTTTAGACTATGTATCATTTATTTCTAGTCTGATCTTTATTTCCTTCCTCCTATTAACTTAGAGCTTTATTTGGTCCTCTTTTCTATTTCCTTAAAGTTTAAATTTCAGTTGTTTGAGATCTTTTTGTTTACTAATATGGGTGTTTATTGCTATGAACTTCCCTCTTATCACTGCTTTTGCTGAATCCCATAAGTTTGTTTTATTTCTGTTTTCATTTGTCTCAAGGTATTTTTTCATCTCTTTCTTTCAATTTCTTCTTTGAGCCTTTGGTTGTTTAATATCATGTTTTCCAGTTTTTTTCTTATAAGTGATTTCTGTTGCTTTGTTTGAAGAAACCTGATATGTTTTAAATATTCTTAAATTCATTAAGATGTATTTGGTGGTCTAACATCTGATTTATGTTGGTGAGAATGTTACATGTACACTTCAGAAGAAAGTGCATTCTGTTGGTTTTGATTGTGATGTTCTCTATATGTATGTGATATTCATCTGACCTATTATGTCATATAAAGCCAATGCTTCGCTACTGATTTTCTTAATTTAAAAAATGTATTTCTTCAGCTGTGTTGGGTCTTCACTGCTGTGTGGGCTTTTATCTAGTTGTGGCGAGCAAGGGCTGCTCCCTAGTTGTGGTGTGATGGGCTTCTCGTTGTGGTGGCTTTTCTTGTTGCAGAGCATGGGCTCTAGGGTGAATGGCTTCAGTGTCTGTGGCATGTGGACTCAGTAGCTACAGCTTCCAGGACCTAGAACACAGCCTCAGTAGTTGCGGCAAACAGGCTTAGTAGCTTTGTGGCATGTGGGATCTTCCTGGCACCAGGGAACCCCCTTTACAGGTTTTCTATTTGGGTGATCTATCTATTGATGTAAGTGGGATATTAAAGTCATCTACTGTTATCATATTTCTGTCTATTTCTCACTTTGGGTTCCTAATATCTGGGTCCTCAAATATTATTTAATTTATATTTAGGTGTTCCTGCGATGGGTGCATACATATTTACAGATGTTAAATCCTTTTGTTAAACTGAAATCTTTACTATTGGATCATGGCCTTTGTTGTCTTTTATTAGAGTTTTTTTTTTTTTTAACTTAGTCTATTTTGTCTAATATGAGTATAGCTACTGCAGATCTCCTTTGGTTTCCATTTCTGTGGGATATCTTTTCCATCCTTTCTCTTTTAGCTTGTGTGTGTCCTTGTATCTGAAATGAGTCTTTTGTAGGCAGCATGTATACAGATTTAAAAAATTCATTTAGCCACTCTTTTGACTGGAGAATTTAGCCCATAGATAGTTAATGTAATTATCAGTAGGTATAGACTGATTGTCATTTTCTTAATTGTATTCTCTCTCTTTTCTAACTCATTTCCTCATTCTACTTTTACTCTCTTCCCTTGTGATTGAATGACTTCTCTAGTGGTATGCTTAAATTTCTTTTCCTTAGTATATCTGCTCTTGGTTTTTGCTTTGTAGTTACCATGAGGCTTACATATAACAACTTATATTTATAAGTCTATTTTAGTCATAACACTGTCATAACACGTTCTAGAGCACTACATATTTATCCCTCCTCTCACATTCTATGATTTTCATGTCACAGTTTACAGTATTCTTACTTGCATTTTTTCAGTCTCTAAGTCATATCTGACTCTTTGCAACTCTATGGACTGCAGCATGCCAGGCTTCCCTGTCCTTCCCTATCTCCTGGAGTTTGCTCAAACTCATGGTCTTTGAGTTGGTGATGCTATTCAACCACCGCATTCTCTGTCATCCCCCTTCTCCTCTGCCTTCAATCTTTCCCAGCATCAGAGTCTTTTTCAATGAGTCAGCTCTTTGCATCATGTGGCCAAAGTATTGCAGCTTCAGCTTCAGCATCCAACCTTCCAATGAATATTCAGGGTTGATTTCCTTTAGGATTGACTGGTTTGGTTTCCTTGCTGTCCAAGGGGCTCTCAAGAGTCTTTTCTAGCACCACAGTTTGAAAGCATCAATTCTGTGGCACTCAGCCTTCTTTATGGTCCAACTCTCAGATCCACACATGACTACCGGAAAAAACCATAGCTTTGACTATAAGAACGTTGGTTGGCAAAGTGATATCTTTGCTTTTTAAAACATTGTCTAGGTTTGTCGTAGCTCTTCTTCCAAGGGGCAAGCCTCTTTTAACTTAATGGTTTCAATTATTGTCTACAGTGATTTTGGACCCCAAGAAAACAGTCTATCACTGTTTCTAGTTTTTCCCCATCTATTTGTTATGGGAGTGATGGGGCCAGATGCCATGATCTTAGTTTTTTGAATGTTGAGTTTTAAGCCAGCTTCTTCACTCTCCTCTTTCACCCTCATCAAGAGGCTCTTTAGTTCCTCTTCACTTTCTGCCATTAGTGGTATCATATCAATTAACAGATTATAGTTATAGGTATTTCTACTATTTTTGTCTTTTGACTTTTATACTACCTTTATAAATTATTAACCCCTCAACTTCACCACATTATTCTTTTACTGTGTGTTTCCCTCTACCAGTAAGATTTATATTTGCATACATTTTCCTATTACTAATGTCCTTTTGTTTTAACTTAAGAAAGTTCCTTAAAATTTCTTGTAAGGCCACTTTTCTAGTGGTGGTGAACTCCTTTAGCTTTTGCTTGTCTGGAAACTTTCTATCTTTCCTTGATTCTGAAGCACAGCTTTGCTGGGTATTCTTTATGGCAGGGTTTTTTTATTTTTCAGTACTTTCAATATATCATTCCACTCCCATTTGGCCTGCAAAGTTTCTACTGAAAATTGCTGATAGTCTTATGGGATTCCTGTATCTAACAAGTGTTTTTTCTCTTGTTTCTTTTAAGATTCTTCCTTGTCTTTAGTTTTTGACACTTTAAGTATAATGTGCTCTGGCTCGGGTCTGTCTGTGTTCACCATATTTGGAAAAATTTACACTTCCTGGATCTACACATCTGTTTCCTTCCCCAGGTTTAGGGAAGTTTTCAGCTCATTTATTATTCAGATTATTTATTTAAATAAGTTTTCTGCCCTTTACTCCATCTCTCCTTTTGGAAATCCTATAATGAAAATATTGTTCCTCTTATTTTGTCCCATAAGCCCTTAAGATATCTTCACTCTTTCTGATGTTTTTCTTTGTGCTACTCTGTTTGATAAATTTGTCTGTCTTGTCTTCAAGTATGCTGGTCTATTCATCCATTTCATATCATCCGTTGTTGAACTCCTTTTCTAGTTCAGTTATTGTATCCATCAGCTATGTGACTTCTGTTTATACAGTCTTATATTTTCTATCTTTTGTTGAAACTCTCAGTTTGTTCATGCATTATTCTCTTGACCTTGATAAGCATCATTACAATGATTATTTTGAACTGTTTATCAGGTAAATAATTTGTCTCCCATTTCATTAAGGTCTTTTCTGAGGGATTTTCTTGTTCTCTCATTTGGAGAACATTCCTCTGTTATTTTATTTTCCTTGATTCTCTGTGTTGGTTTCTAGTCCTTCTCTTTCCCAGTCTTGGAAAACTGGTTTTGTGTAGAAGATGAAACTTTGTATGTAACCTGACCTTTCTTGGTTCTTTTCCAAACCTCTTTGGTTGTCCATTTAGCCTACTTTGTTTTTAGTGGCTACCAATAGTTCAGGGTTGCCAAGACTCATCAGGGTCCTAAGTAAGAGGATCTTTAGGATGAATGAATGGTTGCTAGATTTATAAGCAGCAACTTTCAAACTGAGTAGATATACCTCTTCCAGCAAAAGACTGAGATGGACATTTCTGCTTGTCCTTTCTGTACTTTGCTCTGGGATAACAGACAATTAAGAATTCTTTCTTTGTTTGCTATCCTCATGGTGATCCCATGAACAATAAGCTGCACTGACCACCAGAGCATGGTTAACAAGCGATATGTCATCTGGGCAGTAGCCACAAAAGCTGGAGTGCCTGGCATGTGCACAAGCTCCTTTTAGGAGATACCAGTAACCTGTGGTGAGGTAAAGTGAGAGAGCCCCAAAATAGTACAGATCAAGAAGCAACCGTTAGAACTGGACATGGAACAACAGACTGGTTCCAAATAGGGAAAGGAGTACATCAAGGCTGTATACTGTCACCCTGCTTATTTAACTTATATGCAGAGTACATCATGAGGAACGTCGGGCTGGATGAAGCACAAGCTGGAATCAAGATTGCTGGGAGTAATATCAATAACCTCAGATACGTAGATGACACCACCCTTATGGCAGAAAGCAAAGAAGAACTAAAGAGCCTCTTGATGAAAGTGAAAGAGGAAAGTGAAAAAGTTGGCTTAAAACTCAATATTCAAAAAACGAAGATCATGGCATCTGGTCCCATCACTTCATGGCAAATAGATGGGGAAACAGTGGCTGACTTTCTTTTTCTGGGCTCCAAAATCACTGCAGATGGTGACTGCAGCCATGAAATTAAAAGATGCTTGCTTCTTGGAAGAAAAGTTATGACCAACCTAGACAGCATATTAAAGTAGAGATATTACTTTGCCAACACAAGTCCATCTAGTCAAAGCTATGATTTATCTAGTAGTCATGTATGGATTTGAGAGTTGGACTATAAAGAAAGCTGAGCACTGAAGAATTGATGCTTTTGAACTATGTTGTTGGAGAAGACTCTTGAGAGTCCCTTGAACAGCAAGGAGATCCAACCAGTCCATCCTAAAGGAAATCAGTGCTGAATACTCATTGGAAGGACTGATGCTGAAGCTGAAACTCCAATACTTTGGCCACCTGATGTGAAGAGCTGACTCATTTGAAAAGACCCTGATGCTAGGAAAGATTGAAGGCAGGAGGAGATGGGGACAGCAAAGGATGAGATGGTTGGGTAGCATCACTGACTCAATGGACATGAATTTGAACTCTGGGAGGTAGTGATGACAGGGAGGCTTGGTGTGCTGCAGTCCGTGGGGTTGCAGAGAGTCAGACATGACTGAGTAACTGAACTGAACCTAGCCTCCCTTGTCTCCAGAAAGGGTTGCAATTGGCTCCTAAATGCATGCCTGCATCTCAGATGACAGCTACAAAGATAAGGGAATAGTTTTCTTTCATGGATGACTTGGCATTTCTGTCTGCTGCTTCTGTGCTGTGTTCTGGTTGGGGGGAAGCTAATTAAGAAATCGTTCTGTTTTAGTCCTGTGGGACCTGCTAATGTAAGCCCCACTGGCTTACCAGAGTCAAGATGAGCAGCATGCCTGGATGGCTGCTGTAAAAACCAGAGTTTCAGATGTATGAACAAGCTACTTTCCAGGTGATACTGGAGACCTGGGGTAGGACAGAGGGAGAGTTAAAAAATAGTGCCTACCAGTCTCCATGGCTTTTGGAGAGTATTTCATTTAGCCTCTAGATGTGGATTAAATTAGAGGCCTATCCTTCAGGCCAAAGTTTAAGATCTGCAGATGGGCCTCTTTCACAGAAATTCTGGACTCTTTTCAGTTGCATGCTGCCTTGAAGGTGGCCACAGTAAGTTTATGCAAGCTCTTTAAATACTGTTTCTTCATATCCTATGGTTTTGTGGGTCTTATTGTCACAAACCCTGTTAATTTTCAAAGTTAGATGTTTTGAAGACTTCTTAGGTGCAGATCTTAAAAGTTTGGGTGCAAAGGTGAAGTTCAAGCCTTACATCTCAGAATCTGAGGGATGTTTTCCATGCTGTTGAAGACTGCACCAGAGGTGGAAGTTACAGAGAGGTTGTATTTCAATCTCTCCTACCTATTCTGATGTGCATTTTTTTCTTGTGTGCCTGACGTGTAGGAGTCACTCAGCTAGTTTTTGGATTTCTTGTGGAAGATTGTTCCATAGGGAGCTGTAGATTTGGCATGTTTGTGGGAGCAGGTAAGCTCAGAATTCTCCTATGTGGCCATCTTGAACCAGAATCCCTTTAACATTTATTGTTAATGTCTACCTTAGGAGAAAAATAATTTCATTATCTCATTTTGTGGGTCACACAACTGAGGCGGAGAGGATTTGGCATCCTTGCACAGGATCACACAGGCAGTAAAGGGGATAGCTAGGATTTGATCTCTGACGCAGGAGCTCTTGGGCTACCAGGAAGTCTTCTGAAGCTTTTTAGCCTAAGTGAAATAATGAAAGGACAACTCTAGGAGTTGTTCCCTCAACCACAATACTGACATCAACTATTCTCTTTTCATTGAGTTTTTTCATGTAAAACCATGGTGCCATTGAAGAAAATCAACTAGTGTTAAAACGATTAGCAAAAGCAAAAGTCCCAATTTAAGTAAAACCATTCTCTAACTTGCTCACTCTATCATATTTCTAACATTTCTATTTTCTCAGGCCACCCAGTTCATTTGCATATCAGTGTTTGCAATATTACACAGTGGTTTGTTCTAATGTTAGCTAAGCTTTAAATATGCCTTCAGAGCTACTCTGTGTAATCATGCTTGTCTCCATTTCACAATGTAACCAATAGTGTTGAGCATGTGGGGAAAGAGCCCTTTTCTCTGTCAGTGATTTCAGCTGTCAGCCTCTAAAACAGTGACATGGGGAAGCTGTTATTAAAGCTGTCTTTGTCAAATCATCCCTGGAGAAGGAAATGGCAACCTACTCCATGGGCTCTTCAGTAGGAAATAAGTCTACAACAGTCAACATTTCAGTCTCTTGAACACTTTATTTGTTATAAATACAAGTCCATACCACAAGATGGCACCTTCTTACTTTCCAACATCCACGATTACAAACATTCATCTTCATAAAATGGTTTCAGCTTTTTCATGTGTTGTTTAGATATTATTGAAACCTTATAAAAGCAAGACTTCCTACAAACAGGATCGGTGTTAGATGTATATTAAATGAGGTCAGATAATTAAATTCAAAAAAAGAATTTATAAATATTCAGATAAGAAAATTGAAATTACAAAAGCAGAGTTTGTCATCATTAAACTGAATTACAACTGTGTGTGGCTAATGCTATATCTACATGGTAAAGTTTTTGTTAAAATACAGTTTTAGTAATTAAATAATTTACCTCTTTTTTCCAATATAACCTCTGATTTCATTTGTACACCCTAACATTCAGTACACATTTCATTCAAAACCACTTAGCTTTCATCTAGTCCAGCAACTACACACATTTCATTTGTTTTCAATAGATACAACTCATGAAGTGCCATCATCCTCCTGGCTACAAAACAAAATACAATTTGTAAAGGTAAAAACTCAGAATTTTTGAAATGGTAACCCATTCTCTCTGTGTTCGTGAAAATAGGCAAGCCAATTTGAAAGTCTTTGAACTGACGTAAATTCTAGAAAACTCAGTGTTGAAGTATGGGAAGAATAAGGATTTGCACTAATATAGTGCATAAGAATGCAGTGTCAGACTGATCATTTACAGTAAAAGCCTTGGCCTCTCCGGATTGTCATCATGCTGCTGAGGATAAAATTTACTTAAGTCTGTGGGAATTCCATCATGTTTTCTTCCTCCCATTTCCAAACAGGAAGAGAAGGGTTTTCAGGTCCCTTGGGAAAATCAAAAACATTAAACACTCACACCCACAAACAACTGGAAAGCAAAATGGCAGACCTAATAATCCTTGACTCCATGTCCAAATGAAGTTGAGGCAATATTACTTTTGCAGTATTTGTATTCTGCTCAGTATATCACACCATGAGATTCCTCAAAAAACTGAGAAGTCTGAGAGCTACAAAATAGAAAGCGGTTAAGGCAGTTGATGTCTACATTTGGATTTCTTTTTTCAGGTTACATGTCTAAGTCTCCATCGTAGGCTAAGGTCAGAGGCTTCTGTTGGGGAGGTGTGCTTTGATGCGGTTTTGGCTTCTTGCTGTAAAGGGAAAAGAATTCCTGAGATGAAGAAAGTTCTCAGAGCTCTGTTTCATCTGCCAAAGAAAACTGTAAGGTACAGAAATCCAAGTGGTTAGACAAAAGACTGATTTCTCTGGACTGGCGGGTTCCTTTTTGGAATACTGGTGTACTTTAACCCTTAAACCAGGAGAAGCCTTTCTTTTCCCCCCAAAATCTTATAAATCTTAAAAATAGTTTAGTGGAAACAATGAACTTGGTAAAGGGCCACTTTCCTTTGTTTATACGCTGTAATGTGAACATCTGTTGCTCAGTAATTCCTAAGCTACCAAGACCTCCACAGCGCAGATGTTTTAACATCATAAGTAGCTAGAACAGCCAGATTCTCTTGCTTTACTCTGCTGTTGTTTTTAAGTAAACACACTTCTGCTCGGGCTTGAAACCTGGCATCTAGCTGCCAAGTCACCAAGGTCTGTTAGGAGAATTTCACTGATGTTGTACCAGGCAAAAGCTTTCTCTTCCGGTCTCTGTGCTCCCTGAGTTTGACATCTTTGCCAGGTTAGAGAGGGCTGTTCTTGCTTCTCACACAGAGAGAGAGAAGCTGAAACTGAGTTACATTCCCCAGACTCTCAGCAATGTCCCAGATCTGGGGCAAACCATGCTCCATTATGCCTTTTGATTCTCAGTGTGGGTGAATGTCAACTAATGAGTACTTACAGTTTAATTCTGCTACACACTGCCTTCCCCACCATCATTCTGTCTCCCTTCTGTCCTCAGTGTCTAGGCTTTGCCATGCCTTCAGAGCCCAGCTCTTTGGGTTGTCCTCACCAAGAGGGAGCCACCTCTGGCTTTGTCTCCAGATTTCTATACTATTTATTTTCTTGCAGCATGTTATTAATTGGATGCATGTACTAAGTGCCAAGCCCTGTGCTGAGCACTTTACATGAAACACCTCAATAAATCCCAGGCCAGAAGTGAGAGAAGGGGGCATGGGGATTATCATTACTACTTGACAGAGAAGGACTGGAGAGGTTATTACCTTCCTCAAGTCACTGAGTGAGTGGCAGAGCCTAGAATCCAAATGCATCTTGTACACACAGGAAAAACACTTTTAACCCTTCAGTGCATTCTCCTTGTAGCCACATTATTAATTAGGCACTTGGTAGCAACAACTCTTTTGTCTGTACATATAGTTAATTTTTAATACTTTGAGTGAATGTAAATTAAAAACAAACATTTTAATCTGTACAGTTGATTGGCATTTTGAACATTATGTTGCAACGTTGCATAATCATTACCCCAAAGGGAAACTCTTCCCACTAAGCAGTCTACACTTTGGAACAAGTAGCCTTTGGGACACTTTCCAAATACCATTCTTTAAGGCAGCTCCGAGAAACCAGCATTTGTCCAAAGGAAGAGACTAATGTAATGCATTATATAAGGCTATATATTTTACAAAATGCAATGTATCGTAAAGGGGATAATTAGGAACTGTTACGGACTCAATATTTGCATTACCCTTTCCTCAATCATATGTTGAAATCTTAACCCTGAATGTGATGGTATTTGGAGGTGGAAGATGGCCTTTGGAAGGTGATAAGGCATTCTCTACCCCTGGCAACCACCTGTCAACTTTCTGCCCCTGTAAATTTGCCTATTCTGGATATTTCCTATGGAATTATACTGTATGTGTGGCTTTTTGTGTCTGGCTTCTTTTACTTAATGGCTAAAAAGTTGAGAATTGCATGATGCGTGCATTTTACCACAAAAGAGACACATGTCTGATGACATTTTTTTTATAGGGAGAATCTCCTAGTTTAAAATACTGAGAGAAACTTTGTTTGAAACAATTTATAGATGCTAGAAGCAATTTATAGATGTTGAAGAGGTGAATTAGAATTGATTTCTAAAAAGCCTATTGACAGGAACCAGAGATCCTACAGCGTCCACACCCGGCATACAGTAGGTGTCTGTGTGTGACTGAGTGCTGGGCATGGGCTGCAGGCAAAAACATCCTCAACAGTGGAGAGGCAGAAATAAGCTTCAAAATTCACTGCAGAGGTATACTCACCCTAGGCCTGTTCCCCTTCTCAAAGAACAGGGACTGCATAATTATCTGAATAACATCCAAATTTGTCTATATTAATGTATATGTAGAATCCAGTGGCTCTAGTCACACTGGCAGGCTCCAGCTTGGGTCCAGAGCACACTAATCTGCATTTAAAGGGACTAAAAACTCACACAAATGAGAATTTACAACAAATTGGAAGTGACAGTTTGTCTATTATCCACCCTAGGGATGGTAGTAGAAGGTGTCCTAATGTCCAAAAGAATAGGAGGAATTTCATTTGGAATGACCATAGGGATCTTCTACCTCCTCCACCTCCTGCTGTTTTAGGGGAAGAAAAGAGAGGGGCAAGAAATAAAGGTGTTTCCAGAGTTTCTGGCAATTCACTTTTTAAAATATTTATTTTAATGACATATAATTGATTTACAATGTTGTTAATTTCTGCTATACAGTGATTTAGTTATATGTATATATGTTCTTTTCCATTATAGTTTATCACAAGATATTGAATATAATTCCCTGTGTTATACAGTCAGACTTTGTTGTCCATTCTCTATACAACAGTTTACATTTGGCAATCCACTCTCTCTCTTTTTTTTTTGAGGAATTGGCTTCTCTAAAAAAATTATTTCATTGGAGTATAGTTGATTTACAATGTTGTTAGTTTCTGCTGTTCAGCAAAGTAAATCAGTTATACACATACGTATGTCTACACTTTGTCAGATTCTTTTCTCATATAGGTCATTGCAGAGTATTGAATAGAGTTTCCTGTGTTATACAGTGATCCTTATTAGTTACCTAGGCTCAGGGGTAAAGAATCTGTCTTCCAGTGCAGGAGACTTGGGTTCGACCCCTGGGTCAGAAAGATCCCCTGGAGAAGGAATTGGCAACCCACTCCAATATTCTTGCCTGGGAAATCCCATAGACAGAGGAACCTGACAGGCTACCATCCATGAGGTTGCAAAAGAATCATACATGACTTAGTGACTAAATAACAAGCATGTGACTCCCAATCTCCCAATATATCCCATCCCACCTGGTAACCATAAGTTTGCTTTCTGTGTCTGTGAGTGTATTTCTGTTGGTAAGTTCATTTGTATCATTTTTTTTTTTTTAGATTCCACAAATAAGTGATCATAACATTTGTCATGATATTTGTCTTCGACTTACCTCACTCAGTATGACAATCTCTGGGTCTGTCCATGTTGCTGCAAATGGCATTATTCTAACTGGCATTTGTTAAGGGCTTCCCAGCAGCACTAGTAGTAAAGAACTTGCCTGGGAATTCCCATGGACAGAGGAGCCCGGTGAGCTACAACACACAGGGTCAAAGAGAGTTGGACATGACTGAAGCGACTTAGCACACACAGCTACGTAGGAGAAACATGGGAAATGACGTCCTGGGATGTGGGGAAGAGGGGTAGAGACGGGTAGCTCTTTATGAAAAGACAACAGTATTGGTTACCAAAGGAGGTGGTGGTTAGAGTTAAATTAGGAGATTGGGATTAATATATACACACTACTATTCATATATACTATATTATATATGAAATAGGTAAACAAGGACCTAGATTATGGCACAGGAACTCTACTCAGTATCTTGTAATAATCTGTAATGGAAAAGAATTTGAAAAGGAACAGATATGTATATACACATATACATACACACACACACACACAAAGAAATGGCAACCCACTCCAGTATTCTTGCCTGGAAAATCCCATGGACAGGGAGCCTGGCAGCTATAGTCCATGGAGTCACAAAGAGTCAGGCACAACAACTGAGCTTGCGCATGTGTGCACACACACACACACACATATATATATAAAACTGAATCACTTTTCTGTACACTTGAAACTAACAACATTGTAAAATAAGTATGCTTCAATAAAAATAAAATCCCCCTCTCCCCCATGAAAGAGACAATATTGCCTAGGAGACATCTAAACTTGGCCAGCCTCTAGGAGCTGTGCCTAGAAAATTCAGCTCAAATATTACTTGAATTTTTACACCAGTTTACAGGTATGGAATTGTGAACGTTGTGCTCACCTCTAGGACAAAAAAAGAGGTGGCTCCTAGTGTGTAGGCTTGGGGTTTTTGTGGTGTGTGTTGGGATGGTTGTGATAAAGGCTTCATTTCATGATGTCTCTCTTCATACCTTGTAAGCTCTCAGTTGATGTATTAAAATCACAGCTATGAATGTGTGAGGGGCTTCCCTTGTGGCTCAGCTGGTAAAGAATCTGCCTGTAATGTGGGAGACCTGGGTTCAATCCCTGGTTTGGGAAGATCCCCTGGAGAAGGGAAAGGCTACCCACTCCAGTATTCTGGCCTGGAGAATTCCATGGACTGTATAGGCCATGGGGTCGCAAAGAGTCCGACATGACTGAGTGACTTTCACACACATGAATGTGTGAGATCTGAGAACTTTTAGTGAGTTTAAAAGTTAGCAACCACTGAATAATGTGGTAATGCTGCTGAGAAGCTGTGGCTTTAGAGCTTCCTGGCTGGTTAAAAAGAACCCTAAGAGAAAGATCTGAGTAGGGGCCTGCCCTCTGCAAAGTCAGCAAATAGGAAACTTTTCTTCAGAAGCCCCTGCTCCCTTTCCTTTCTTCCTTCCTGATCTTTATTAGGAAATTCATTTAGAAATAGTTTTTAAATTATTTTTCTCTTTTCAACTCTGCTATCAGGTAAGGTATGAGCACCTCACTCACACTAAATCAGGACCCCTAAATGCCTGGCCCGTGGGCCGCCACCACCCCCAGGCATCCTGTGCCCGTGGTGGCCATCTCCCATCCATCACACACTTCTTTCCTGTTGAGCCCAGGAATAGCCTCATAATTCTTCCTAATGCAGCGCTCTTGACAGCCACTACCACTTTTAGAGTTTGCACAAGGGAGAAAACCATTATGCAGCTCTGGCTGTAAGAGATCATTGACTGACACGTTTTAAAGTCACCTTTTCCATGATCATTTGCATTTTAGCAAAGGATAAGCCCATTAGACCAGAAAAGCGAGTTCATTATGAAAAGACAGGTAAGTGCTGACACTTCTCACCACCCTTGATTGCAAGCCACAGGACCCAGACCAGAAGACACTAACAAACAGTCAGCCACTCATGAGGGCTGAGCCTCAGAGGTGGCAGCATCACCTTCAAACTTGAGAGCCCATTCCCTGCATTGTGCTGAGCAAGATAGAATAGATGTGGTTCTCCAAGTAACTTCCAGACACTATGTCTAGATTAACTAAAAGCTCACCCAATGGTCGTTCCCACTAAATGACCTCATGGATCTTTATTGCCAGGGGAGCTAGGGCATCAGTAATATTTCAAGAAACCCAAATGTTTATGGCAGACATACAAAGGATCATATCTAACCAAAGCAGTCCTTGAGAAGACTATTTTTCTCTATTTTCTGAAAAACATTTCCAAATGTTATTATAAATTGCTTTCATCTAAAGTATACACCTAACACCTGGCATGTTATAGCAGCTCTCTTGTCCTAAGTTTTTTATTTTGAAGGAGAAAATATAAAATCTCCAAAACTGTCATCTTCTAACTCTTCTGCAAGCTATTTAATAGAAATAGATGCTGTGAAAACCTATTTGGATTCTTTAGGCAGCTCATATGTAACAGTAAGTGTTCTGATATCACTAAGTCTGTTCCCAGGTCTATAACTTACTTTTCTTGGGAAATGAAGATCTGCTAAAAAATGGAAAAGGTGTAGACATTAAATTGAGTCTAAAGAGTTTTCGGGATTACTCAAGGACAAGAAATTACAGAGACTGGAAGTCCAGTGGAAAGGGGTTAAGACGAATCTGGAGCTGATTTTACCAGGCTGATACCCTTACATAAGTTATTGAACTTTTCTGAGTATGGCTTACTCCCTCTTTAAAATAAAGATGATAATAACAACACTTTATTGGATTATTGGAAAGACTGAATAAGGCAACCTATGTAAAGCACTTTGACATATGTGAATATTAGATTTTTTTCTTGACCTTTAAAGATCATGGGCAATAGATTGTTTTAGCTTATCCACTCATTGATTCATTCACTTATTTAATAAATATTTGTGAAACTTGTACTCTAAAAAATAAGTCATTAAAGCTCTTCTCCCCCACCCCCCAAGTCCTTATGGTTTGGTAGATGTTGGAAGACATTTATACAAGTAACTACAATGCCAGCATGGAGTAAATGCCACAGGGCTGGCAGCTTATACAAGTTATTCCAGGCTGTTTCATAAGGAAAAAGTTGGCATTTAAATTTTTATTGGGAAGAACTGTTAGAATGCCAATAACTTATGAAAATTAATTCTAGAAGAATGAACTGTAAGGAGTAAACCATGCAAGCAGAAGCTTTCTTGTGAAATAAGATACCACACTATGTACCCTAATGTAAGGTAACGCTTCCCAAAACACTATCCTTCAGAAAGAGGTTGTAGCCTTATATTCAACTCCTATATTATGAAAGATTACAATATAAAAAGTATTTTAATGGAGATCATAAATATACATGAGCAGTACAAATAAAATGACAAACTTCCCTAATATATATTAATAGATACTTACATCTTGAGATAAAACCTCTGAAATAGCAACACAAGCAGATTGAAAGAAGTGTTGTATCTCAACCAACTTGGATGGATATGAGTATAGTAAACTTGAAATGTTGACTTTGATGTAGAATGAGATTTTAAATGCTTCAATGATAAAGCAACAATTTAAATACAAGGCAATGGCACCCCACTCCAGTACTCTTGCCTGGAAAATCCCATGGACCAAGGAGCCTGGTAGGCTACAGTCCATGGGGTCTCTAAGAGTCGGACACAAGTGTGCGACTTCACTTTCACTTTTCACTTTCATGCATTGGAGAAGGAAATGGCAACCCACTCCAGTGTTCTTGCCTGGAGAATCCCAGGGACGGGGGAGCCTGGTGGGCTGCCGTCTCTGGGGTCGCAGAGTCAGACATGACTGAAGTGACTTAGCAGCAAGCCTATGCAACACACTGGGGCATAGAGAAATATGAAAATGAAGTTGAAAGAGTTGTTTGGGCTCAAATAGTGGAAGGCTTTTATTGACTTGCAAGGCAGCCAGAACATGACTTTCATGTTGCTGTCAATGGGAAGCCACTGCTGGCGTTTGAGGAGGAAAGGGGCTGATCACTTGGCTAAGTTTTAAGAAGACTAATCTGGCTATAGACAGTTGAAAGGAGGATTGTAGGGCTTCCAAATATGGAGCTAACTGCTACTTCCAATGGGGGATTATTAAGGGTGGATACTGAGGATGAAAAAAATAGATATACTATACACATAAGTATCTCTATAATTTGGTCACTAAACAGTAGGGGATGATTCCCTTGATCTTTTACATTAAAAATTCTCTAGAAAATTATGTTTGTCACCACAATTCAGTGAGGTACCTATAATCAATCCCCAGAGCCTAGGAAGGGCTACAGTAAGTATTGTTGAAGGAATGGATTAAGGATAACATACTTTTAAGCTGAAAGAAAGGGAGAAGTGTAAAAGGGCAGAATTTATGAATGTTAAATTTTAATTTTTAATCTTTTGGATATTCAAGGAAGAAGGAACCATAGAATCTGGAATTGGGGATGTGACTGTGAAGTAGAATACATCTCAGCTTTCACAGATTAATAGACTAGCTGATTATCTTACACTATACTGGGCCCTTGCTTTGAGAGCAGTTTCTCATCTATCAAGCCTTTATGTTCTTTGTTTCAATTTGAGATCTTTTCCTCATTTTTTCTAGTGGTGAATGCTTCCTATCACTCTCAAGCTCACATAAGGTTTTCCACTTCACATTTGTTCATTAAGACAGGATCTAGACAATACAAAATTAATTCAAACATAACTGGTCAAATCATTTGATTTTAAGGTAAATAACTGAAGGTGTTACTTTTTTATTGCAACACTGAGGAAGTATTAGCTGGATAGCAATCCAACTTCTAGAAATTCAATCTCAATCACTATAGGTGGCAGAAAGAATTAAAGTCACTTGATTTTCTTTACTAACTTTCACTGACCGAGAGCAAAGACTTAAAAACCTGTGTAACCTTGGAAGTATGAGCTAAAATACAAAGACTGGATTTGAATTGAGATTAAAAACTTGGGCAAAAATTGTCAAGGAAACAGTTTGAGACAGATGATGAATATAAATATCTTGATTTAGAGAAAAAAGCAAAGTAACACTTTATGAAAATTAAAAAAAAAAACCTTTGAAAAATTTCAGGAAGCTAATAAAATATTCTCAACACACTTAAAAATATTCAAAGGTATTTACTTCTGTCTGGTTTTAAGATCAGCTCATCAAATAAGATATATACAATAAAGTAATCACCATTTTGTGAGAATAATATACTTAAGGAACTAGTTGCTTACAAAACAGGGTTCCTGGAATGGACAATCAAATTTTCTTTTATGGTTGGTCACTGTAGATAAACACCTGACTCTACTGTCTAAAATATACTCATAGGTTTTTTGAACCAACTGGTCAATTTAACATACTTGGTAAAAATAGGTCAGTTTGAGAAGAAAATTTAAGAACTAGAATTTTCTCAGCCTTGCCTGCTATTAGTTACCTGGGGCTCTTTTAATTACTCCTGCATGTGGTCAAATTGTCTGGATGCTTAAATCAGAATTCCTGGAGCTAGAGATAGCAGAAAGGAAAATTTTAAAAAAGTACCTTGTAAAATCTCACTCCCCTAAAATAAAATACTGAGGAATAAACCTGACCAAAAAGGTGAAATAAACCTACAAACCTATGGTCAATTCATCTTTGACAAAGGAGGCAAGAATGTATAATGAAAAAAAAAGTCTGCTCAGCCAAGGGTGCTGGGACAGCTGGACATATGCATGTAAATCAATGAAGTTAGAACACCATAGACAAAAATAAACTCAAGATGGTTTAAAGACTTAAACATTAAGACATTATATTATAAAACTCCTAGAAGAGAGCATAGGCAAAACATTCTCTGACATAACGTGTACCAATATTTTCTTAGGTCAGTCTCCCAAGGCAATAGAAATAAAAACAAAGATAAACAAATTGGGCCTAATCAAACTTACAAGCCTTTTGCATAGTACAGGAAACCATAAACAAAATGAAAAGACAACCTACAAGTGAGAGAATATATTTGCAAATCATGTGACTGACAAGGGCTTGATTTCCAAAATGTACAAACAACACATACAACTCAACAAGAAAACAACCCAATTAAAAAAAAGAAAAGGGCAGAAGACTTAAGTAGCCACTTCTCCAAAGACATACAGATGGCCAACAGGCACATGAAAAGGTGCTCAACATCACTATTTATTAGAAAAGTGCAAGTCAAAACCACAATGAGATACCACCTCACACCAGTCAGAATGGCCATCATTAAATAGTCTACAGATAATAGATGGTGGAGAAAGCATGGGGAAAAAGAAACCCTCCTATATTGTTAGTGGGAATTTATTGAATAAGTTGGTGAAGCCACTGTGTGAAACAGCATGGAAGTCCCAGCAATCCCAATTCTGGCCATACATCCATACGTGAAGTTGCTTAGTCGTGTCCGACTCTTTGTGACCCCATGGACTGCAGCCTACCAGGCTCCTCTGTCCATGGGATTTTCCAGGCAATAGTACTGGAGTGGATTGCCATTTCCTTCTCCAAGGGATCTTCCCAACCCAGGGATCGAACCTGGGTCTCCTGCATCATAGACAGACGCTTTACCGTCTGAACCACCAGGGAAGTACACAACCTTAGAAAAAATATATGCACCCCTATATTCATAGCACCACTATTCACAATTGCCAAGACATGGAAAAAATCTGTATGTCCATTGACAAATGAATGAATAAAGAAAATTCTTTTACAAATATGTGATGGAATAGTACTCAGCCATAAAAAAGAATGGAATAATGCCATTTGCAGGAACATGGATGGACCTAGACATTAACACAGTAAGTGAAGTAAGTCAGAGAAAGACAAAAATGTCCTATGATATCACTACATGTGAACTCTACAGTATATAAATGAAACTGTCTACGAAACAGAAACAGACTCACGGAGATATAGAACAGATGTGTGGTTGCCAAGAGGGAGGGTGGTAGTAGTTGTAAGTTTTTATATCTAGAATGGATAAACAACAAGGTCCTACTATATACAGCACAGAGAACTATTTTCTATATCCTGTCCCCATAATGGAAAATGAAAAAGAATGTGTGTGTATACATATGTGCCTGCTGAGCTGCTTCAGTCGTGTCCGACTCTTTGCAACGCTATGCTCTATAGCCTGCCAGGCTTCTCCATCCATGGGATTCTCCAGGCAAGAATACTGGAATGGATTGTCATTTCCTTCTCCAGGGTGTGTGTATGTATTTGTGTGTGTGTATGTGTGTATAAACTGAATCACTTTGTCTAACAGCAGAAATTAAAACAACATTGTAAATCAACTACACTTAATTAAAAAAAAAAAAAACAAAAAACCTCTGTGATTAAGTCCTGGTACTAAGAGGTACCAGGAAATTCCAGTGTGTTAAAATGGTACTGATCTAAATCAAAATTGTAAAATGGGAAAGCCCTGATTAATGATTTGCCTCGTATACCTGTGATATTATATGAAAGCCAAATACAAAAATGTTATTTCAAATGAGGACAATAAAGATAATACTCTCCCACTTAAACTATTTAGCAATTCTAATGTTGGTGATTATTTGTGAGTTTAAGGGTCCTGTTTTAATGACCAGATTTCAACATAAGTTTTCTTTTAGTATAATATGCCACCAATGAAAATATAGAGTATAAACTTTTTACTAGTTAGTACTTACCAAACAAGGTAGGAAGTAAATACTAGGAAAATCATGATAAGAAAACCACCACCTGAAACTCCATAAACCCAAATTTTCACTCGGCCATCTGTTTAAAATAAAAAATAACAGGCTTAGCATACAAAAGCTTTTATTTCTCATTTATTTAGTGTATTATTTATTTCTCATCTGAATTCTGAGATTTGCATAAGTCAGAAGCATATGTGAAAATACTCACATGTGACAGCTATCAAATGTCCAAAAAATAGGTGAAAATATTAAATATAGGTTATCAATTTTTTAACAATGCCAAAGACCAGTGCTACTAATCAGTACTTCATAAAATCTAACAACTTGTAGGATATTTTGAATTTATTTTCATTTATATATACTTCTAATACAAAAGTATTACAAAGCATATCCACATGTAGAAGTATATATTATTTTGGATTTAATATCTGTAAGAGGTTAAAAAAAAAAGAACCAAATAGTCTGATCTATTTTGTGATTTTAACTATATGACACACACCTTGACTGTATGTATGGTGTGTGTATGTATAAATTTGAGTTGTTTCTGGAAAACACATGGTTTTTGTTATG
Source organism: Bos indicus x Bos taurus (assembly GCF_003369695.1). Lineage (NCBI taxonomy): Eukaryota > Metazoa > Chordata > Mammalia > Artiodactyla > Bovidae > Bos > Bos indicus x Bos taurus. Next base: position 59,407,248 of record NC_040077.1, read on the forward strand.
TTTTACATGAGCACACAGTTAACTAAACTTAGAATTGCACTGATAATAGCAATTCCTTAGCTTCCCAAAAGGAATTATGCTCCTTTCTGAAAGATGTACACACCAAGGTTCATTATACTACATTGACTGTAATTAACTGTAGGTCCAGAAAAACACATGTCAGAATCTTATTCTAAGACCTTCATGGGATAAAAAACAATCTATTGTAAACATTTGTTTGAAAGAAAATCACTATTACTTTCAATTATATTGTGACTATCTATTACAGTTTTGGCTTACAAGACACTTTCAAGCCTCAATCAGGTTTTAGAATGAGTTTTCAACATAGTAATGGCCCTTTTTATGGTCATAAAACTTTTAACAAAGCTTTGATTTTGATCTCTTTGAAACACTAATGATGTGATCCCCTATTCTGAATTTTTTACATTGGCAATTAAAAAAATTCTTCCCTGAGTGACAATGTACTTTTCATCTTATTACCCCTAAACCTCATAAAGCTGAAGTATTGTAAGATCCAGTGCTTTTAAATCCCTATTGCAGAGGTATGTGATCTGGGTGACCTTTAAATCATGTTACTTAAAGAAGAATTAACATAGCTGTTTATACGAAGCTAATGCTGTATAGCACAGAGGGCTTAGCTCGGTTCTCTGTAATGACCTGGGTAGATGTGATGAGGAGGGAAGTCCAAGAAAGAGGGGATATATGTGTGCATGTGACTGATTCACTTCATTGTACAGCAGAAACTAACATAACATTGTAAAGCATTTATACTACAATAAAAAATAATTTAAAAAAAAGATATGTAGTGGAAAATTAGTCTTCCTGCCAATCTCTGAGCTCCCTACCCAGGTGCCACTGTTACCAACTTATGAACCATCTCATAGTTTTCTCTGCAAATGCAAGCGAGTATATACACAACATACATGCACTTTTTCAAAAAGACACAAATTGTCCTTATCATTCATTTTGGTACTACTTTTCCACCTAACAATACATAATAAAAATATTTCCATACTAGTTCATAAAGGCAGGTCCATCTCATCCTTTTTAATACCCCTAAGAGACATTACACAGTTGAATCATATTTTTGTTTGTTATTCTGTTTGTAGACATTTATGTTATTTCCATTCATTTGCTATATAATAAGCAATCATATAATGAATATCATTTACATTCTTCTCTCAGTATATGTGTGTATATTTGTATGATTAATTTGTAGGAGGAAAATTTTAGGTCAAAATGTATGATAGGTTTTGCCTAATTGCCTTCCTGAGAGTTTGCTCAAATTTTTAACCCCATTATGAGAACCTAATGAAAGTTATAAACTTTCTCACAGACTAAATATATATTTTACATATATGTTTATATACATACATACATATACAAGTGTATATATGAGTATACATATATGTATGTGTCTGTGTTTATGCATGTATGTGTACACACATGTATAGTCACATACATGGTATTGATGCTTCAGTTAGATCTCCAGTTTAAGGACTTCATTTGTGGATTTGAAAACTCATTTTCTTGGAACCTCATCTTAATTCTCTCTCTGAAATAGGGTCTAGAAGCAGTGAGTGAGACTGGCTGCATTTCATAGCATGCTTCCCTCAATTTTAAGTCTGTTTCTCTAGCTAAACATCACAGATGAATATGATTTTTAATATCTATGGCATGCCCAGATGTACTATGGAACCAAAGTTAAGATATTGTGGTCATCCTTATAAGCTAGTCACAGAATGTCTTGTTTCTTCCACTAGATCTAGGGTCCTTTGTGCCTGGGCTCTAGTTTTGCTTCATTTGAGCATGTCATCAGGGCACTTTGGTATGACCAAGGCTTAGGATCTGGGCGGAAAGTTCCCAAGGTATATTTTGTCTGAGCTTCATGTGTGTCTTCCTTCTCAAGGTTCCTTCCATCAGTCACGCTATCTCCCTGTCATTCACAGCACTTTGTTTTCTGGAAGAGGTATGTACATTAGGCACAGAGAATTTTGCTTTCATATTTTTGTCCAGTTCTTAAAGAAGAAAGTAGAGGCCAGTGCTGTGTAAGGATCTTATTGGCTTGCCTTTCATACCTTTCTGTCACTTACTGGTGCTGTGACCTTGGTCAAATTATTTTGCATTGCCAGTTTCAGAATCCTAATCTCTAAAGTGGGGATAACAACATCTCATTATATGTTGCAAGAATACAATGAGGTGAGTCATGCAATACAACCAGCATGGAATCATAGGGTATAGAGAAATTATCTAATACTGTTCATTCTTATCCTTAATCTCCACTAAGTTTTGAGTCCTATAGGCCTGACACTGTGCTAATACTCACAAAAATTCTTCAGGACAGATGCCTAGATTGATTCATAGATGAGGAAAGAGTTCCAGACAGGTAAAGAAATTACATGCAATTACAAAGGAAGTACCTCTGATCCTTGATACCCATAGGTCTCTTGGCCTCTGAAGCTGATGCTGTTTTACTATATCACTAGTGTTTCTCAACCCAGATAGGGTACCTGGAATTTCCCTACGTAACTCCATGTTCTTGAGAATCTATTGCTTTTCTCATTTTTCAATTATATATAAAACGTCACAATTTTTATTATAAAGTCTTTGGCAAAGATAATTTACAATTCAAACATTTTCAAAGATTAATATTTGGTTCCTTAACTCAGACTGGGGTTGGGGTTGACAGACTTATTCTCAACCACCCGTGAGAACGTTTTACACTACATGGCACTCAAATGTGAGGAACCTTGAATAAGACCATATTGCCTTTTCTGTCCCTTCTTCCCTCCATGCTTTCCATCATGAGCAGTGGTCACAATATGAACCCTAATCCCCCAAGAGAAAATTTACATTTCTTACTCATAACTGATATGTACCTGGATCAAGGGGTTGGAGAGACCAACCTTTAAAAATATCATGTATTTTTGAATTCACAGGTCTGTTTTTCCCAGCAAGGTTTTTCACATCAGCTTTTTTATCGTCTGAGCCCGGTACCTTCATGCAGTAATCCAGGAGACCATTTGATCTCATGATCTCTGTATAGCCTTTCTCACAACCACAGACTCCACCCTACAGCATGAAAAATACATTTCTGGTTACACAGTGAGTTGTACAGATGAAAAAATAACACCTTAATTGTTGGAACTGCTCGATAGTTGCATGATATGTCATGGCAATTTAGGGTTTTTCAGCACCAGACTTGTCAAAGCAATGAAAATTCAATAAATAGTTCATCTTTCTGATTTCCAAAGCCAACACTTCAATAAATTATCAGTTCTTTCTAGTGATTGATCATTCTTACACCTTCCAAATTGAAATCATAATTTTTTGTCAATAGAGAATATGAACTACATCCTTTTCTCTCTTACAGAGGTGTTTAAAGCTTTAATTAAAAATTTACTTTGGTTCTTCCCCCAGCTATCTCAGATTCCTGCCTGCTTACTCCAATCTGTCCTTAACATTGAGAAGCAAAGCAACAGAAATTATGTGCATCTCTTCTCTGAGTTTTGTGCTCTTTGAGGTCTCTTTCTGCCTCTATCATCTTCTATCATTGATCACGAACTAGAATGAACTGGCTCTCTATTCGTAGGCTTAGTTCCGCACTCAGAGGAGACAGTCCAAGGCTGTGAAGGGGGGGAAAAAAAACTTCACCAAAGGCACATGTCCATGAGAGGGAGGAAAGACAGAGAGAGAGATATCTTAAAGTAACCTGAGTGTCACACCACATCATCACATTCCTAGTTGGCATCATGACAATGGGTCTTTCATATTTGTCTGTGGATTCCTGGTAATTTTCATGCACAATAAGCCTTTCGAAGAAACTGATAATGATACAGTGTAATGGGCAAAGATTTTCTATCTGTCTCTGGAAGTGAAACTGAAATAACTGCTCTTCCTTCCTCCAGGAAACATAAAGCCAATAGAGGAGAATAGAAAATAAGCATGAGATTATGAATCTCTATGACTTTGCTATTAGGATTCCTTACATAAAACTATGTCTGGTATTTTCTCAACATACCTTAGCCTTAAATGGTAACTCATATCAATCTTTATGCATCAGCCATGTTTACTTACTGGTTCCAAATAGGGGAAGGAGTATGTCAAGGCTGTATATTGTCACCTGCTTATTTAACTTATATGCAGAGTACATCATGAGAAATGCTGGGCTAGATGAAGCACAAGCTGGAATCAAGATTGCCCAGAGAAATATCAATAACCTCAGATATGCAGATGATACCACCCTTATGTCAGAAAGTGAAGAGGAACTAAAGAGCCTCTTGATGAAGGTGAAAGAGGAGAGTGAAAAAGTTGGCTTAAAACTCAATATTCAGAAAACTAAGATCATGGCATCTGGTCCCATCACTTCATGGGAAATAGATGGGGAAACAGAGGAAACTGACAGACTTTATTTTTTTGGGCTCCAAAATCACGGCAGATGGTGACTGTGGGCATGAAATTAAAAGACTCTTACTCCTTGGAAGAAAAGTTATGACCAGCCTAGACAGCATATTAAAAAGCAGAGACATGACTTTGCCAACAAAAGTCTATCTAGTCAAAGCTATGGTTCTTCCAGTAGTCATGTATGGATATGACAGTTGGACCATAAAGAAAGCTGAGCACTGAATAATTGATACTTTGATCTGTGGTGTTGGAGAAGACTCTTGAGAGTCCCTTGGACTGCAAGGAGATCTAACCAGTTCGTCCTAAAGGAAATCAGTCCTGAATATTCATTGGAAGGACTGATGCTGAAGCTGAAACTCCAATACTTTGGTCACCTGATGTGAAGAACTGACTCATTTGAAAAGACCCTGATGTTGGGAAAGATTGAAGGCAGGAGAAGAAGGGGATGACAGAGGATGAGATGGTTGGATGGCATCACCGACTCAATGGACATGAGTTTGAGTAAACTCTGGGAGTTGGTAATGGACAGGGAGGCCTGGCGTGCTACAGTCCATGGGGTCACAGAGTTGGACATGACTGAGTGACTGAACTGAACTGATTTACTTAGTCATCAGTTGTTGACTGAACACATGATATTGAGGAGCAACAGATACTAAAACTAAAAAGTAGAAGTTAAAAAAACATAATTAATAAATGCCTAAAGTTTAGGAAGAGAGTATATAATGACATTTATCATTATAAATATTTCCAGTGGTTTTACTTAAAGACATTACTCAATGTTCAATGGGGAGAAACTAATGAAGAAAATTGGTACAAGCTCAGATATGAAAGCTATCGTTTGAAGATGTGTCTCTAGTCTGAGTGAAAAGCTGTAACCAGTTATATAGGCCAAAGGTTCAAGGGAAAATGTATTTTAGATTTATTACAGAGGGTATCCAGAGAGTTGGTGGGAAGCCACAACTTCTATTTCACAAACATCATTAGCCCATGAAGTCGTTGCTGATCTCTTTTCCTTCTTTTTTCCACTGGAAACTTAATCCCTAGCTTTCCTGTATCAAAGAATTAACCTACTTCTACTTGAAGTAGAAGGTCCATGAAATAGAATGGAGCATTTGAATCATTTTAACCAAATCATTTTTGGAAAGAACACAGTATAAGAAGAAACTTATTTCTTTGAGAGACAGGGCACACCTTTCTTCTTTATACACTGTACACTGTGAGTACCACTGATTAGAATACATGGTACATTTTGCATTAAATCCTGAGCAGTAATGGGTGGGAATTAAAGAAGGAAAAGGAGAATAATTTCTGCTTTAAAAAATGTATATATATATACACACCCATAACTATTACCCATAACCATACTATCAACTTATTTAAAATCAACTAAAAATTTATACACACTAATCACAGTGTAATCAAATTTAGTACCTAATGTTTAACAAACATGAACATATCCTTTTGAAGATTTTGCAAAATAGTTTAGGTATATGAAATGGAGGAAATAAAATCAACTGAGAACACATTGATAATCAGAGGAGAAATAGAGCTAACAGAGATTAGATATCTGAAAGAGAGGTTAGCTATAGATGGATTTAGAGTAAAAAAGACTGCTTTCTTGAACACATGGCCATGCAAAGAAATTCTTAATAGCTGTGATTACTTCTGCAAACGCCTCTAGGTGGTATCGTGGGCCCATGGAATTGCTGCTTGGGCTACAGGAGACTGGAAAACATCAGACAACATACATATAACACAATTAAATTACCTGTCCAAGCCTCAGCACCTGACTCACCTGTGTGCAGTAGGAGAAAGGTTTTCTGCAAGCTGGGTTACACTGCCGAATAGCAGCAGGGCGTGCCTGAGGGGAGCAGCCTCCTACAAAGGAAATCCCGCCATCATTTACAGATTTTTCTAGGATAAATATTCACTTCTTTTCCTCTCTGGCACTGGCTACCTTGTAACAGTATTATTTTTTAAAAAATCTCTTTGCTGACAGTGTGGCTCAGTTTTATTTTGTTGATTATTCTAGGAAGGGCTGTTTGAGATGGGAGGCTCTGCTAACAGAAGTTGTTTACAGTTGAGATTTTATACCTGCGTGTTGGCCAGGTGATTCTATCATATGGCTTCACTTGAGGGCAAAGCCTGTGAGTGTCAGGATCAGCAAAAGAATTGATGAAATCTCAATTGAAGTTCAGGAGCAGAAAATATATACGCTCAAAGATCTGTCTATATAGTTTTTTTCCAGCTTCCAAACTAGGCACTAGACCAATTCCCAACAACCAAACACTAAAAGAATGCCACTAGCCCATTCATGAGACCATGATATTAAACAATTTGGTAACATTTTAAACATATTTCAGCCAGAATACACACATATACACACACATGCAGAGTCACATACAGATTGCCACACATATTTTTAAGAGCAAATGTATATACTCCAGCAGGGATAATCATACATCTGACACTAGTACTTGCAGGTCCTTATTAAAATAGCTTTCAGTAACTAGATGGAATAATATCTCTGTAATCTAAAACTCATTTATATATTAGTCATGCCTTCCTGGATTCAAGGTACCAGCAAAGAAGTTGACATATTATTCAAGGGCACCATTGAAGCTACATTTATATACCACTGGTTGCATTTATAGGTTCTAGTCTCTGCATTATTATAATTGTCAACCAATTATATAGTATATAATCATAACACAGCCAATTATGATTTTGTAACTAGAGAAAGTTTTGTGCTTAAGGCTGTGTAGGGAATGTGGCATCTACATTTTTCTGAAAAATGAAACAGCTAAAATCTGTTACTTGAAAAATAATTTCCACAAGAAAAAAAACACCAGGCTCCAGAATGAGCAGGTAGGTGTGAAACTGATCATGTGTTAGTGGCAGTAACCACACAGCCTTGTCACTGCCAACAGAGTTTGGAGGTGGTGTTTTTTCCTCCTTAAACCAGGGATCTCCACCATGCAGTGTGTATACTCCATGGGGAGAGGAGCACCTGGGAGCCAGGAAAAACATGTTAGAATTTGTATATTTTAGCCAACATTTTAAATTTTAACAGTTAACTTCTTTAACTTTAACTTAACAAATTAAGCTGTGATGATACTTGGCAGGTGACACTGGTAACCTGAACTCATTCATCAGGTGGCCCTGGGATGCACACCGGGCGCGAGGTGCTCCACGCATCTGATAGTGGAGCCCTCACCGGTTGGTTAACTCTCAGCATGCTGCAGCAAGTGATGCTTTCTGTGTTCCTGGTTAGGCAGATGTACCGTATATTTAGTTTTAATAATAACTTACACAATGGGCAAGTCACTTAAAATAAATGGTTGTATGGAAAAACTATGGACTTAAAGGGACAACCAATAATGAAAAAAACAAGTAAACTAGAAAAAGGTGAAGCAGACGATCTTTCTCCGATAGAAAACTCGAGATTCTTCTATTCTGATGAGCTCTTAGTCAGCCGTAGCGCTAAGTAAAAAGAATGACAATTTGATTTTCTTTCATAAGAAGGCATCGAAACAAACCCCTTTAAAATGATTGAGAAGACCATTTGTACAATCTAATTGCATTCACTGCCCTGAATGAGGAACCCTTCCTTCAATATATATTCAGATATTAAATAATAATCAAGGCTACCACATTGTTAAAAAATGAAGCTTTCAGTACATGAACATAAGCATCTATAATTTACAGGAAAATGTTTTTAATCATTAATATATTTTAGCTTTATTATATCTTTATCAACTCTTTTAATTTCAATTTCTGTATATGCTTCATAACATGATACATTAGCACAGTAGTGTGGGATTTTAGGATATTTTGAGGTCTGTTCTCAAATACCTTTTACTGAAAAGGTACATCTTTTAAAATTTTAGAGACCACTGTTTTAAATCAACATCTGTGTCTTTCCATTTTTGTCTTAGATCATGATATTCAAGGAAATTTTATTATGTATCAACTGATGCTGAAGCTGAAACTCCAACACTTTGGCCACCTGATGTGAAGAACTGACTCCTTGGAAAAGACCCTGATGCTGGGAAAGATTGAAGGTGGGAGGAGAAGGGGACGACAGGGGATGAGATAGATGGATGGCATCACCGACTCAGTGGACATGAGTTTGAGTAAACTCTGGGAGTTGGTGATGGACAGGGAAGCCTGGAGTGCTGCAGTCCATGGGGTCACAAAGAGTTGGACACAAATGAGTGACTGAACTGAACTACTTCTTTAAGTTGTCTGATATACTGTGTGTGTGTATGCTCAGTCAGTCAGTTATATCTACTCTTTGTGACTCCACTGTAGCCCACTAGGCTCCTCTGTCCATGGAACTCTCCAGACATGAATACTGGAATAGTTTGCCATTTCCTTATCTAGGGGATCTTCCCGACTCAGGGATTGAACCCCTGTCTCCTATGGCTCCTGCACTGGCAGGAGAATTCTTTATAATTGTGCCACCTGGGTAGCCCGTCTGAGATATTATGGGACTTCATATAGAACTGTTTGCTTTCTAAGATGCAAAGATCTAATGGCAACTTGCCATGAAGCTCATCTAAGTCCACTCCCCAGTCTTCCCTTGCTTATAATTTTTAAGCTAATTCTTCTCACCAACAGCAACACTCAGAGATCTTTCCGAAGTGCCCACATGAATCTTAGGCAGGAATACCTGTGACGTTAATGCCATCTGAACGTTGGCACCACACAGTTCGTTCATTATTGTTCCAAAGACTTGCTTTCCACGTGTAGTGATAACATTTACCTCCTGCAAGTAAATACGATAACAGCGGTTCTATTATGCCTCAATCAAAGCAGAATAAGCATTGATCAATCAAGGCTGAGAGTTGAAAAGTGCTCTTGGTACCTGTACAAGGGCGTGTTTCTAGAACCTGCTGGGGGCAGCTGTCTTGGTTCTCAAAAGACTGAATTATAAATGTCCTTGACCTAGATTGGCGACCCAGAGTCTCGAAGCTTCTTCCATCAATGCAGGTCAGCTCACATGTGCTCCACTCTGACCATTCTGTTAAATGGCAGTCTCCTGGAGGATCATGCAGCACAGAGCAGAGGAAACAGTGTGAAAACTGGCCCCTGACCCCATTTACACACACAGGGTTCACAGCCGGATTTGTGTGGTGCCACAGTGACCACGTGCATTCCAGAAACTACAAACTCTATGCTGACAAATTTTCTAATTAGAAAGCACTAGGAGTGAGGAAGTAATTTATGGTTTAATCTAGTTGAATGAAAAGCGCCAAGCACTATACTGCCATTATTTTGCTTCAAATCATGGCAGTTTTATCTAGAGAACACTAGTGTCTACTAGTGACGATAAAAATTTTAAAAGGACGTGTAAAGATTACAGCAACTCAGTTTTTAAAGAGCATCATAACATCATAAAATGGATGTTCATAGAAATTATATAAAGGAAAGAAGTAGAGTAGCTTTAAACTTAAAGAATGTTTCATTTAACAATCCAAACACGCACAATTTGTGTGTGTGTGTGTGTGTGTGTGTGTGTATATATGAATGTATGTATACACACATATATGTCACATGCCATATTATAAGACCACATAAGGATATATTTAGCCACCTTAAGCTCCTGCCATACAAGGTTAAGTTGTGTTATTAGGATTAAAATAAACTCATAAATCTTATGTAACTAAGAATAACCTTCACAATTACATAGAACTTGCTTGTTTAACAGAGTGCTTTCATGAACTTTTACCCTTACTTGTCGTCACCATGTCATCAGCCAGGGTTCATTACTCATGGATTCAGTCAACGTTTTTTGAATGCTGGCAATGTGCTTGGTGTGGTCAGGTATTATTAACATATTTTCTAGATGGAGCAACCACTGCTCAAAGCGACAAGAGTATATGTCCCAGGCAAAATGCCAGTGACGTGATAGTGACCAGATTCTAACTTAGCTCTTACATTTCCAAGTCCAGTGAGTCCCCCTGACTCGCCCGGCCAGCCTACTTTGCCTCCATAGAAGCTGTTAGGTATATTCCAAAGTGATAACCAATGACACATGGATTAAAGTTAGTTACAAACTTCAACTTGGATGAGAGAGAACTCCAAAAAACAGAAAAATAAATAAAAAGGTCACCATAGAAGGCATTCCCAATCATTTAAAATTGCCTACCTGGGCAAGGCACTGAACACGGCTGTTTCAAGACGCTATCTTGAAAGGGCATCTCTCTACACAGTGCATCATCTACACGTACAGTCCAGGGAGATATTGAACCATTGTGGACCACACAGGAGAGGCTGCGGGTCTGGACTCCTTCCCCACAGTCTCCACCCTGTCAGAGGAAAGGATGCTGTCAGCATTACCCAAATCAGGAACATCTCAAAGTTTTAGCTCCCGCCACCTCTTGGGAAAAAGAAACCAAAAAACAAAAAAACACAGTTGCATATTTCTTTAGCTTCCTCCTGTTGAGAGTTATCTTTCAGTTGTTGACAATAAGGCATCCCTGAGCAATTCTCTTAGAGCTGACAGAGCAATTGAAGCAGAAATGCAAATTTATGCCCTGAAATTTATGCACTCAGAATATGACGATTCATTCTGGAACTCAGCCAGGATTGACTGAAAAAGAAAAACAATACCTAATTTGTCTAGGTGTATGTGATAAAGTGGCCTAATCCATAATCACTCCCCAAAAGAGCATGTACAACCACAGGGTGTACATTTCTCTTTTGCTTTGCTTGTTTTTCTTTTGTAGGGAATTCAGTACTTTTTCATGTGGATTAGATTGGGGTTTCCAGTAAAACGCTGATTTTCTCGGAATGCCTCTGTGCTGAATATTATTCTTTGAAGACATTTTATACAAATCCCACTCAGATTTTTCTGGCCAATTAGAAAAAAAATTTGCAGTTTCTCACAGAAACAGAAGCTTTGTGGTTTATCTAGCTCGACCATCTGCCTGATGAAAGACTTCCTACTCTAACATTTTTAGCAGATACTCACAAGGTGAGTATTATCTCCTCAGTTTAGTCAGGTGCACATATTTCAAAAAGAAGTCCATTGGATATTTGGATAACTGAAGAGGGTAGTTTTGTGGGTTTTTTTTTTTTTTAATCCCAGGGGTGCAAGAGTGAGGCTGAGAGAGCCATCGCGGGTACAGAGGAAAAGCAAATACGAGGTAGTGTGTTGTCAACTGGCCTCAACTTCATAGTAAACACAGCTGGTTTCTTGGTCAGTCACAACATTGTTTAGACAGGCCACATGGATCATCTAAGATGTGGTGGCAGGAAAAAGGCAGAGGCATTTATATGCCACCTCCTCCATGGATCCAGTTCTCACTGATCAACTTTCATCCTAGGGAGTATTAACTCCCCTATACTTCCGAGGTATGTTACTCAGCTCCCACTAAGCCAGGAAATAGGTGGAAGACCAAGAGTTTTTATGATTACCTCTGGTATAGATGGAGAGAGAAAGAAAGAACATTTGCATAGACTCTGTCGCTGCACACAAGGATGCTACATGCTACAACCCATTATTAGGTGATAACTGGACAACTGGGCTCTGCATTGGGAAACTGAGTTTCGCCTCCTCCTTATTTCTCCCTCCCACCACAGGACTCAGAAACTACATTGCTAGAACTTCTGCTCTGGCAGCAGCAGGATTGAAGAGGGACATGGTGGGCAGCTAAAGCAGTCATGACAGTGCTCCTGGGTGTGCAGCAGGTGACTCAGAGGCTGATGGGCCTGCTGAGCACCAGCCAGGTCAAGCCACAGTGGCAGCAGCTGCTAAGTATCAGGGGCAGGTTGTGGACGGGCTGCCAGATATGCAGGATGGTACAGAGGCTGCCGATAAAAATTCTTTCAGATTCAAAGTTATACTGGCAAAAAAAAGAAAAGGTGCAACTTGGAGGAGGTCTAAGTTACAGCAACTTAGAGACTGAATCATCTGAGCAGACGCACAAACTGGGACCATCACATCCTTTTCCATAGATGTTTTAACAAGAATTGTGCTTTGTTTATCTAAGATGGCAATCCCCACATTTGCTATCTCAGTATCTCATAACCGTTCTAACCATTGTGAAATGGTTAAAAAAATGTGCCCTAGTTATGAACCCAAGTGCACTTTTTTTTTTTTTTGAGAAAGGGAAGTTCAAAATCAATTCACAATATATTTATCCAAACCAAATGTTCTAGTAAATATTTATACCCCAAAGTTGAAAATAACTAGCATAAGTTAAATTTGGGTTTGGGGGAGGGTTCTTTCTTTAACTTTTGGCCATTGCATGGCCAAATTGCCTAAGGTATATGTTTCACTGTAGAGTGTCAGAGTTCATGAACTTGGAGTCTGAAGATACTGCAGCATGTCTGAAGTTTGAAGTTACTGCTCTCTAGAACCTCAGGTAACTGGAGATGCAATTGACTAGAGCTTTGTTTGACATTCCAGGAGATGGAGTGTGTAGAAATGAAGGGAAACTAGTCAATATCAGGGAGCACTTTCAAAACCAAAACAAACAATAATATGTTTCTAGTATGTATCCATGTTCCACCTTAATCTCTTATAACTTTTGACAACAACAGCCACGGTATGAGGAGAAATCAGCAGCAGAATGATAATTTCATTCATAAAGCAAGCATTCATCCAGTCTCACTCATAAGACTTTACACACCAGGACTTGAAAACAGAGCCAGGCTTCTTAGAACAAGATGGTCAATAGTCAGGATTCTGTCACTAAGTCTCTGCTGTCCAGATCATTAATGGACTTCCTGTCTACTCTGGATCAGCATCACCAGATGTGGATCAGCAGGTTGTGCTAATGCTCATGATCAGAGTTTTTATCAACCCTATAATAACAACCTCAATTTATTGAGCTCTAAATTTAGGTACTATGGTCAGCACTACATATGACTTGTCTGCTGCTGCTGCTAAGTTGCTTCAGTCGTGTCCGACTCTATGCGACCCCATAAACGGCAGCCCACCAGGCTTCCCCATCCCTGGGATTCTCCAGGCAAGCGCACTGGAGTGGGTTGCCATTTCCTTCTCCAATGCATGGAAGTGAAGTCGCTCAGTCGTGTCCAACTCTTAGCGACCCCATGGTCTGTAGCCCATCAGGCTCCTCCATCCATGGGATTTTCTGGGCAAGAGTACTAGAGTGGGGTGCCATTGCCTTCTCTGTATGACTTGTCTAATCGCTACCAAAACCCCCAGCAAAACAGGTACTACTGCTCCTCCTGTGATATACATAAGTCAACAGAGTTTGGAGAGTTTGAAAACCTGGCAAAAAGTGCAGAGTGAGGAACTGGAAAAAAATCTTGACCAAAATTAGGCCTGCAAAGATGCTGATAATAGGGAGAAGCATGCAAGTTTGGGAAATTAAGAGGCATATGGAAACTCTCTGCTCAGTTTTTTGGTATATTTAAAACTACTTTAAAAAAATACAGTCTAGAGACTTCCCTGATAGTCCAGGGGTTAAGACACTGCTTTTCAATGCAGGGGGGCACAAGTTCAATCCTTGGTCAGGGAACTAAGGCCCCACATGCCACAGGGTGCAGCCAAAAATTAAAACAAACAAACAAAAAATTAAAAACACTCAATTATCTTTAAATAAATAAAAATAAAAGTCTACTGATATATATTTAAATAATAATACAAAATATGTGTGTGAGTCTATAAATATACACAAATGTAAAATGGTGAATCTAGTGAAGAGTAGGCAATGGCACCCCACTCCAGTGTTCTTGCTTGGAGAATCCCATGGACGGAGGAGCCTGGTGGCCTGCTGTCTATGGGGTTGAACAGAGTCTGACACGATTCAGCGATTTCACTTTCAGTTTTCACTTTCATGCATTGGAGAAGGAAATGGCAACTCACTCCAGTATTCTTGCCTGGAGAATCCCAGGGATGGGGGAGCCTGGTGGGCTGCCATTTATGGGGTTGCAAAGAGTCGGACACAACTGATGCAACTTAGCAGCAGCAGCAGCAGTGAAGAGTAGAGGGTATCACTTCATGTTATTCCACTTTCAAAATGAGAAGCTCTGAGAAATACTAAGGAATAGATGAAGAAGTCTACAAAATAATATTTAAGAATATATAAAATAAAATCTAAAAAAATTAGACCTGAGAGACTCCAGAGTCTGAGCTCTGAAACAGATTTTGCAACATATGTGTGGATACGTGTTATCAGCTAAGAAACTTGGAAGGAGTTAGGAAACCCTGAAAAAAAATGAAGCCTGAGGATAAACACCTTCGTTTGCAAGTCTCTTTCCACAGACGATGGTGACAGAATTGGCCTATCCACCATGCCCTGGGTAAGCTCCTCTGTTTGGGGTTTGATCCACTTGATGGCAATCAGCCACTTCAAGATCACAACCACCACCTCAAGGGAAAAAGTCTGCAACCCACACTGGGCAGGGCAGGATATTACCGAACAAGAAGCTGAAGGACAGCTGTGAGGGAGGTGCACTTGCTTTGTATGTGGAGATTCATGTGTATTTTGATCAGTAATTCCCCAAACTCAGCTTACATAGATGAGTAAGAAAAGGGGACTCATTGAAAATGTCTTGTGTTATGTATCTCACAAAGCATTCAAAATCAGGCTTCAGGAAGAACAGGAATGCAGTTCAAACTCAGCAAAAATTCAAATATCATCCAGATTCTCTTTTTCTTTTGCCTCTGAGTTACTGACTTTATCTATTATATAAGGTGGGAATATGTGACAGCGACGAGTTTTTGAATATAGTATCTTTGAACAGCTTTAATTCCATTCCAAACTCTTGGGGAAGAATGCTGTTGGTCTCCTGCAGATAAGGTGCCCACGCAGGAATAATTAATATAGACACGTTTTCTGAGAGCTTTGCCTGAATTCAGGCTAACTCCAGTTTCCTCCTGACTAGAAATGTCAGTGAATGGGATGACCTCATCTAGAAATCTAAGGCACCTTTGAAATCTCTGGATACACCTGCTCTCATGGTCTCCAGGGCCCCTGGGTCTGGGTATCTCCATCGGATGCCACAACCCCTTCTCCCAACCTCCACAAGTACTGCTATAATGTTCACAACCCACCACTCTGGCCTCTATGGTTCTGGCTAAAGTTCAGTATGTGACAGCAAAATCTCAAACATTACATTTGACATTTCCCCTGCACGTTCCTATGAGACAAACTGGCAGATTTGTCTATTAAAAAAAAAAAAAAAATCTCTGGATACCCAGGAAGATAAAAGGAAAAGTATTGGGTTGGTCAAAAAGTTTACCTGGGATTTTCTGTAACATCTTGCAGAAAAACCCAGATGAACTTTTTGGCCATCTGAATACAAAAGAACAAGTGAGGTATAGTAGCAGCTGTATGGCTGGTGAGACACAGAGTGTGGAGTTTGTCCCCCATCCTTCCCTTCTTCTTCCTGTCTTTTCTCTTTCTTCTCCTGCAATGGGTTCCTAAATTCTTTGAATTTGTTTTCTTTACTCTCTCAACAACTATCAGGAGAAATCTTCCTTCCATTTCTTATTTGTGATTCTAAGCAGTACTGAAAAAACTGTTGAAGGTTTAGGAAAGAGACAAAGTATTCATATTTAAAGCCATTAGGTTACTATTGAATTAATTAGCATGGTACCTTATTTTCTGTAACAAGCAGACTGAACAAATGTACCACACATTTTATTCCTCTGGGACTTATTACAATACATGGGCATTTAACTTCTGCAAGATAATGATGCTGCACAACAATGTCATCCTGACAGGAACACTATGAGAATACTCTGCAGATATCTTAATGCATAATCAAAATTATTGTTACCTAATTAAATCTACCTTGGAATACGAACTGAAGGATGAACTAGTAAAACAAGAAAATAGAGAAAAATCAATGTGCTTTTTTCTTACACAAGAAACCAGAGAGAAAATGCCATAGAGCATCATTGCTGACCCAGCAAAAGCTCTGGGTATATGATATATTATGATGTTACTAGGCATTTGTATTTCAGGTCAATAAAAAGCAATCATTGAGGAAAATGTAGTAACCTTGGTTTGTGTAATAATGTTAAAATATATCTTTCATACACTTTTGGATGTCTGCCCACATGCAAGATTTTGTCTAAGCCTAAAAGTGCTTTTTTAGGAAATACAGTCTAGGACAAGTTGTGCATTTCTATAGCATCAGGGTTTTGCCTAATTGCATAATGCTTTGATATTTCCAACAAGCCAAGAAGATAGAGAATTCTTTAAGATGCTAAAAAGATTGAAAGTCCCCTGATCCAACTTATTACAAATAGTTGATAATGATGGGCATTTATTTTCCTAGCAATATCACTCTGCATGAAGTTAAGTCATTTGGTTTTTTTTCCCATGCTCTCTATCGCATAAAAATACACTCTGCCAGGCCCCTGGTGCTGTGAAGTTTGTTTCATCAGCTTGTAGGTTTCAACAGACAAGTACTTTGGACAGACTGAGAAACATTTCTTTAAATGCCATTATATGACTTACCTCCAGTTTACATGCAGACCAGTTGCTGAGGACCCAGCTGTAGCAGGGGGTCACTGGGCAAGTTTTGTGCTGGGTAAGCTCTGTGGGACATGGCCGGCCTTCTCCTTGGGTTGGCATAAGGATAAATCGAGTCCGGCTCCTTTGACCTAAAATGAGAAGGACAATGTCAACTTTTCCATTAGAGTTTGGCTAAAAAAGGAATTAAAGAACAGAATGTTGCCATATATACAAAGGTCTTCACTAAAACACGCTGAACTTTGTCATGTCCAGGTTTCAGTTATTTTGCTATTTTAATTTAGGTTTCCATGGAGATACAGGTTATCCAAGGTCTGCATATGCTTGTGGATCTGAAACTCTGTCTTCTACTTCAGCCATCTTACATCCAAACTCTGTACTGTTGCCAAACAGACTGAGCCCGTAAACACTGGCAGAATGTTAATTCATTTCATAAATATTTCTCTATTAAGCTCTAGAATAACCAAAGCATCCTGCCATGTGCTAGGGGCTACAGTGATAAAACAGCCCGATGTACCTCCTGCCTTCACAAACCTTACATTCTAGGCTAGGATCACCAATATTAAGCAAAAAGAGAACAGTATTTCTTATGTTAGGTTCTAAATCATCAAGTGAGCTAGAAAATTGCACATAATCCAAATTACCCTAGAAAATTTCCTAGGAAGATGCCAAGATTACCCTAGAAAATTCCCTAGTGTGGTTCCAATACTGTCACTCCATTAATTCAACATGACCAGTTTTCCTAGAGTTTAGGGCCAATTTCTCTTTTTCACTGAATATAAGATAAAGTTGTTATCTTGTGTGAAGAAGCTGTGATGGTTGTAAAACATTTTTTCAAATACCAGTATTCCATTTCCTAATGAGAAGAAATTGGTTAATAAGAATGGTTCAGGAAAGAGCAGGACTCTCATGTCATCTTATACCCACTGCTAGGCATCAGGTCATAAACTCACTAATAGGAATAATGGAGGGAATTTAAATGTTTCGTTTCTCTCTCCCACTCTTGTCTTTACTCATTTGCTACTGATGAACTATGGTATGCAGAGTTTCCTTAATATTAGTTATCTGAGAATCCAATGCCCTTCCACTGTTGTTATAAAATTAACTATGTGATTGTATTTGTGATAAATGTGAAAGGAAAAACAGAAGGTTCTCTGAGAGCATGTTATGGGGATGCCACCCAGTCTGAGAAAGAATCAGAGCATATTTCCTTGAGCAGTTGAGCTTTAAACAGAAATCTGAAGGAGTAAGTCAGACATAATATACAGAGAATGGCCCACTGACCCGCAGAAGGAAGAGCATGTGAATAGGTCATGAGATACAAAGGAGAAGGACAGGTTTCAGGGGCTGACAGAAGACCATTGTGGCTGGACAAAAAGAGAGCAAGGGACAGAATAGACTGAGGGAATACTATTAAAGCTATTAAAAGTGAGAATCAAAGATTATACATTTATATTTTAAGAGAAATGGGAAGATAGCAATGACTTCACTTCTGCATAGAATTCACTTGAAAACCTTAGGTAAGCATAATTCTCAGATGTCCTCAAGTTCAGGGAGAAGAGGAACTAACACAGTCAGTGGGCTAGACCTCTTAGTGGTCACCAGAATATTATCATAGATATGGTGGGAAACCAACTCTCTTTAAGAAGATCTTTGAAGAAAGCGAGGACATTCTCATCACTAGATTCTAAATTCCTTGAGGCCTGAGAATCTGTCCCTAACATGAAATTCTCTATATATGAAGCACTAATTGATTATAGAGTAGAAGTGAGAAATATATTTAAGGGACTAGATCTGATAGACAGGGTGCCTGATGAACTATGGACGGAGGTTCGTGACATTGTACAGGAGACAGGGATCAAGACCAACCCATGGAAAAGAAATGCAAAAAAGCAACATGGCTGTCTGGGGAGGCCTTACAAATAGCTGTGAAAAGAAGAGAAGTGAAATGCAAAGGAGAAAAAGAAAGATATAAGCATCTGAATGCAAATTTCCAAAGAATAGCAAGGAGAGATAAGAAAGCCTTCCTCAGTGATCAGTGCAAAGAAATAGAGGAAAACAACAGAATGGGAAAGACTAGGGATCTCGTCAAGAAAATTAGAGATACCAAGGGAACATTTCATGCAAAGATGGGCTCGATAAAGGACAGAAATGGTATAGACCTAACAGAACCAGAACATATTAAGAAGAGGTGGTAAGAATACATAGAAGAACTGTACAAAAAAGGTCTTCAAGACCAAGATAATCACGATGGTGTGATCACTCACCTAGAGCCAGACATCCTGGAATGTGAAGTCAAGTGGGCCTTAGAAAGCATCACTACAAACAAAGCTCGTGGAGGTGATGGAATTCCAGTGGAGCTATTTCAAATCCTGAAAGACTATGCTGTGAAAGTGCTGCACTCAATATGCCAGCAAATTTGGAAAACTCAGCAGTGGCCACAGGACTGGAAAAGGTCAGTTTTCAATCCAATCCCAAAGAAAGGCAATGCCAAAGAATGCTCAAACTACCACACAATTGCACTCATCTCACAGGCTAGTAAAGTAATGCTCAAAATTCTCCAAGCCAGGCTTCAGCAATACGTGAACCGTGAACTTCCAGGTGTTCAACCTGGTTTTAGAAAAGGCAGAGGAACCAGAGATCAAATTGCCAACATCCACTGGATCATGGAAAAAGCAAGAGAGTTCCAGAAAAACATCTATTTCTGCTTTATTGACTATGCCAAAGCCTTTGACTGTGTGGATCATAATAAACTGTGAAACATTCTGAAAGAGATGGAAATACCAGACCACCTGACCTGCCTCTTGAGAAACCTATATGCAGGTCAGGAAGCAACAGTTAGAACTGGACATGGAATAACAGACTGATTCCAAATAGGAAAAGGAGTACGTCAAGGCTGTATATTGTCACCCTGCTTATTTAACTTCTATGCAGAGTACATCATGAGAAATGCTGGGCTGGAAGAAGCACAAGCTGGAATCAAGATTGCCGGGAAAAATATCAATAACCTCAGATATGCAGATGACATCACCCTTATGGCAGAAAGTGAGGAGGAACTAAAGAGCCTCTTTATGAAAGTGAAAGAGGAGAGTGAAAAAGTTGGCTTAAAGCTCATCATTCAGAAAACGAAGATCATGGCATCTGGTCCCATCACTTCATGGGAAATAGAGGGGGAAACAGTGAAAACAGTGTCAGACTTTATTTTTGGGGGGCTCCAAAATCACTGCAGATGGTGACTGCAGCCAGGAAATTAAAAGACGCTTACTCCTTGGAGGGAAAGTTATGACCAACCTAGACAGCATATTAAAAAGCAGAGACATTACTTTGCCAACAAAGGTTCATCTAGTCAAGGCTATGGTTTTTCCAGTGGTCATGTATGGATGTGAGAGTTGGACTGTGAAGAAAGCTGAGTGCCAAAGAATTGATGCTTTTGAGCTGTGGTGTTGGAGAAGACTCTTGAGAGTCCCTTGGACTGCAAGGAGATCCAACCAGTCCATTCTAAAGGAGATCAGCCCTGGGATTTCTTTGGAAGGAATGATGCTAAAGCTGAAATTCCAGTCCTTTGGCCACCTCATCCGAAGAGTTGACTCATTGGAAAAGACTCTGATGCTGGGAGGGATTGGGGGCAGGAGGAGAAGGAGATGACAGAGGATGAGATGGCTGGATGGCATCACTGACTTGATGGATGTGAATCTGAGGGAACTCCGGGAGTTACTGATGGACAGGGAGGCCTGGCGTGCTGTGATTCATGAGGTTGCAAAAAATCGGACACAACTGAGCGACTGAACTGAACTGAATTGAATATTTGTTTAATTCATATTTTTGTAAACTGTCTCTATGATATTATCTGGTGTGCAAACGTGTGATGCTATTGCTAAGCAATTTTCTAAATACTTATATACTGACTCACTGAATAGTCATAACAATCCTAGAGAAAAATTCTATTATTGTCACATACTATCGATAAGGAAATTGCAGCACAGAGGTGTCACTTCTTTCAGGTCAAAAACATAGTAAGTTCCAGAACAGGATTCAAACTCAGGAAGTTTTGCTACAGAGGTGACTGTATTAGCCAAGATGTGAATGCAAGAGAACATCACATGAGGACCCAGACAAGACCGCAAGGAAAGGACTGATCTAGGTCTGTATGGGAAACAGAAAAGAAACTTGAGGTAGCAGTAAAGTTTGTGTCATCAGTAACTTAGGCTTTGTGAACAACAGAATCTACAAATTATGCATTCCTGGGCACAGAGCAGAGCATTTACATTTAGACCAATGTTCCCTCCCAACATCACTCAAACCAAATCATACTTGGTGGACATCACCTTATTCATGTGAAACATTGTCCCTGCTCATGGATACATTTGGCTCAATATTTCACATTAACTCTTACTTAAATACTCTTCAGTTTTATAACAATCTTTATGTTTATTCTCTTGAACTAAATATCTATTATTCTAATGTCATTATAATTGCATCCTGTTCTCTATCCATCTTTGTAAAACTAATGACAATGGGGTGTCACCTTTATCACAGCTAAAGAGATTCTATTTCATTAAAACCAAATAACTTCAAGCTTGTTCTTGAATTGATAGCATGCATCACTGCCATTCCTTTAGGACTATTTTATTTATTTCCATTAAAGTGACAGATATTTTCTGCTGGACATAAATGTGGTGGGGGGAACCTAATAAAGTCAATAGAAAAAAAATAATGAAGTCCTGTAACCACTCACTGAAAGGACAGACATATGATTTCTCTGCCTTTTGCTATCCAAACACAAAGATAAGTTCAAACAATGTCAACTATTACCAAGAAGCATATAATTCTATATTTTGAAGTATATTATCATTTTTTTTCTTTTTTATTATTGGAATATAATTGCTTGACAATGTTGTGTTAGTTTCTGCTGTACAACAAAGTGGATCAGCTATATGTATACATATATCCCATCCCTCCTGAGCCTCCCTCTCATCCCCTCTCCCCATCCCACCCATTCTAGGTCATCACAGAGCACAGAGCTGAGCTTCCTGTGCTATACAGCAGCTTCTCACTAGCTATCTATCTATGGTAGTGTATAGTCCTAATTAGTGTCAGTCCTCATTTCCCCATTGGTCTCACCCTTCCCTTCCTCATCATATCTACATGTCTGTTCTCTATGTCTGCATCTCTATTTCTGCATTGCTATTAAGTTCATCTGTACTGCTTTTATAGGATAAAGTAGTTGCTCTGCTGCTGCTAAGTCGCTTCAGTCGTGTCCAACTGTGTGCGACCCCATAGACGGCAGCCCACCAGGCTCCCCCATCCCTGGGATTCTCCAGGCAAGAACACTGGAGTGGGTTACCATTTCCTTCTCCAATGTATGAAAGTGAAAAGTCAAAGTGAAGTCACTCAGTCGTGTCCGACTCTTAGCGACCCCATGGACTGCAGCCCACCAGGCTCCTCGGTCCATGGGATTTTCCAGGCAAGAGTACTGGAGTGGGGTGCCATTGCCTTCTCCGATGTAGTCGCTCAGCTGTGTCCAACTCTTTGTGACCCTTTGGATTGTAGCCCGCCAGGCTCCTTTGTCCATAGGATTTTCCAGGCAAGAATATTGGAGTGGGTTGCCATTTTCCTCCTCCAGGGGATCTTCCTGATCCAGGGATTGAACCTGTGTCTTCTTTATCTCCTGCATTGAAGGCAGATTCTTTACCCACTGAGCCACTGGGGAAGCCCAACACAACCTGATAGGTAGGGTGGGAGGTGGGAAGGAGGCTCAAGAGGAAGGTGCCATATGTACACCTATGGCTGATTCATGTTTATGTATGGTAGAAAACAACACAATATTGTAACTATAATTAAAAATAAATTAAAAAGATGTGATATATATATATATATAATATATATATGTGTGGAATATTACTAGGCCACAAAAAGGAACAAATTGGGTTATTTGGAGTGATATGGATGGACCTAGAGTCTGTCATACAGAATGAAGTAAGTCAGAAAGAGAAAAACAAATATTTGATATTATGTTTAACTGGCTAATATTAACATTCAGTAAGAAAACTTTGTTTATAAATGCATCAGAGTATAAAAGGTACTTGCTGTACCTTAAGTTTCTGTGAGGTACTATCTTTTAATAAGTTCCTTTTTAAATCAGGAATCTTATAAACTAAATAATCAGAGAAAGTATCCCACAATTAGGCACTTTACCCACAATTCCTGAAGTTGCAAATATACTATCTAGCTACATGGAATACAAGGAGCCCTGCCATTTCCAATGGTCTCTGGAATTCTAAGCATCATATTGGATGGAATACTCAACCACGCACCTATCTCTCAGCACAATTATTCTAAAAGGGACCTTTAAGGACTGAATACTTAAGGAATTGTTTTGATGATAGTGATTTTCATGTGAGAGATAGTGGAGAATGTAGCCAAATGCAAGATATTTAAAATTATGATCTGTTGTAGAATATGAGAAAGATCATTTTAAAACACCTGATGTATGATGCAAAGAAACCTGGACGTGGCATCAAAATTCTCTATTTGGAAACAGTTCTCTCAAATTAACAGCTCGTAAATGATGTGACCGTATGAAAGTACTTTAACTTCTCTAAGCATAAAGTTCCTCTTCTGTAAAATCAAATTAAGTACACAGATAGTCCTCATTATATGAGTATAATTCACATTGGGGAAAATGCCACTTAAAATTAGGTTATTTCAAATAGGAATTACATTATTTTAAATAAATAATAAATATCTAAATGGGACTTATTTTGGAACTAAAAATATGTGAGTTCATTTTATCTAATATCAACAACCACTATCATTATATAATATCAATTATATTTATTTTATCTAGTATCATTCAGTTCAGTTCAGTTCAGTCACTCAGTCATGTCAGATTCTTTGTGACCCCATGAATTGCAGCACGACAGGCCTCCCTGTCCATCACCAACTCCTGGAGGTCACTCAACTCACTTCCATCGAGTCAGTGATGCCATCCAGCCATCTCATCCTTTGTTGTCCCCTTCTCCTCTTGCCCCCAATCCCTCCCAGCATCAGTCTTTTCCAACGAGTCAACTCTTCTCATGAGTTGGCCAAAGTACTGGAGTTTCAGCTTCAGCATCATTCCTTCCAAAGAACCCCCAGGACTGATCTCCTTTAGGATTGATTGGTTGGATCTCCTTGCAGTCCAAGGGACTCTCAAGAGTCTTCTCCAACACCACAGTTCAAAAGCATCAATTCTTCGATGCTCAGCTTTCTTCACAGTCCAACTCTCGCACCCATACATGATGACTGGGAAAACCATAGCCTTGACTAGATGGACCTTTGGTGGCAAAGTAATGTCTCTGCTTTTTAGTATGCTATCTAGGTTGGTCATAACTTTCCTTCCAAGGAGTACAGTTCAGTTCAGTTCAGTTCAGTCACTCAGTCATGTCCGACTCTTTGCGACCCCATGAATCGCAGCACACCAGGCCTCCCTGTCCATCACCAACTCCTGGAGTTCACTCAACTCACTTCCATCAAGTCACTGATGCCATCCAGCCATCTCATCCTCTGTCATCTCCTTCTCCTCCTACCCCCAATCCCTCCCAGCATCAGAGTCTTTTCCAATGAGTCAACTCTTCACATGAGGTGGCCAAAGGACTGGAGTTTCAGTTTTAGCATCATTCCTTCCAAAGAAATCCCAGGGCTGATCTCCTTCAGAATGGACTGGTTGGATCTCCTTGCAGTCCAAGGGACTCTCAAGAGTCTTCTCCAACACCACAGTTCAAAAGCATCAATTCTTCGGTGCTCAGCCTTCTTCACAGTCCAACTCTCACATCCATACATGAGCACTGGAAAAACCATAGCCTTGACTAGACGTACCTTTGTTGGCAAAGTAATGTCTCTGCTTTTGAATATATTATCTAGGTTGGTAATAACTTTCCTTCCAAGGAGTAAGCATCTTTTAATTTCATGCCTGCAATTACCATCTGAAGTGATTTTGGAGCCCCCCAAAAATAAAGTCTGACACTGTTTTCACTGTTTCCCCATCTATTTCCCATGAAGTGATGGGACCAGATGCCATGATCTTCGTTTTCTGAATGTTGAGCTTTGGCTTAAAGCTCTTTTTTTTTTCACTCTCCTCTTTCACTTTCATCAAGAGGCTTTTGAGTTCCTCTTCACTTTCTGCCATATGGGTGGTGTCATCTGCATATCTGGGGTTATTGATATTTCTCCTGGCAATCTTGATTTGAGCTTGTGCTTCTTCCAGCCCAGCGTTTCTCATGATGTACTCTTCATATAAGTTAAATAAGCAGGGTGACAATATACAGCCTTGACGTACTCCTTTTCCTATTTGGAATCAGTCTGTTGTTCCATGTCCAGTTCTAACTATTGCTTCCTGACCTGCATATAGGTTTCTCAAGAGGCAGGTCAGGTGGTCTGGTCTTCCCACCTCTTTCAGAATTTTCCACAGTTTACTGTGATCCACACAGTCAAAGGCTTTTACATGAAGATAATTACAACTATGTAGTTATTAACAGAAAGAATAAATATTGATATTTCTTACATAATTTTATGATGACCCTATGAAAGGTTTATTGTTATCACTTCTGGGTTTCATAGTTTGGTCATAGAACCTTTTTATTTTAGTTACTTTTCATCAATTTTCTCAAGAGCTCCCTTTAATCTTTGGTGTACAGACTGCCTGATTTTGTGCCCCTTTCTTATGGGTACACATTCCACTTGCAGCTAGACATGTACCAGCAAATACCCTGATGCAGTGGCAGAGCACATGTGTTACTCCAGAAGGCTCACTGACTGGGGGATGGCTTTACAAGTGGTCAGTTCATCCGTGGGTATTTTGATAGTATGAGGAGTTCTGCTTCCTGTAGATCTTACAATTATGCTGATTCAGGTAAAGACTAAGGAGATGATGAGGACTCCTTGGACTAACTTCATGTTGGTTATATGAATGAAAATACACCATATAGAAACTACAGCATATCTGAAATATAGCAGGTGCTGGCTAAGTCTTAATATTTTTAAACATTTATTTTGACAACTACTATTTTATATCAGTTCCTTGACAGGGCCCTGGAACAAGCCTGTAATGGGAATATAAAGTATGATACTCATGTTCTACTGGGCTTTATAACATGAAGTGCACACAACTATGAAGTCTGTAATGATTCAGCCTGGTCCCACCAAAACCGATACACCCTGGCCTGCACTCCTCTGGCCTCAGTGTTAAAGAGAAGGTTTCTGCCATCTACATCTGCATGCAGCCAATCTGAGGAGGAGAGAAATTTCTTGGACACTTTCCAGACAACTCTTGTTTGGATTTCTGAATCTATCTGAAACCTGAATTCAATAGTTGGTATAGACAATATGTTTAATGGATAATACCAATGAGATATAGAAACTGATGCTCTTATTCATCTACACTTCAGGCTATAAAAGAGAGAAAAGCACTGGTTTTAAAATACGTTGCCAATTTAATAAAGACCTTAGCTTACAGTAGGTTAAGTTTGCTTACAATTCTCTCTAAAGCTTTTCCTCTCCTCCCTTGAGGAATATTGAAAACTCATTATAAGCAACAGTGATACTAGGCCTACTATTAAATTAGCAATAATTTCTGGCAATTAAGGAAAAAGGATTGCCTGATGAGACTTCCCGAAAAAAAAAAAAAAAAGATAATGAGGCATGCTAGTGTGACACATGCATGCACATGCACACATGTATACACGGAACCCTAAGAGAGGCCAATTCTACTGCCTACACACAAGTTTAAAGGATATTGGGCCAGATCACACTCCCATTGAGCTCAGCAGTAGTCAGGCTTTGCTCTGAGGCTCCACTGACAAAGGGAAGGTGTGGGAAACTTTAAGTAGTAAAAGAACTCCTCAAAACTGGTTACATATTTGTCAATGCATACATTCATAAAAAGAGTCAAATGCAGTGGTTCTCTGTTCTGACCATACTTTCAGGTCCAGGTAGCCAACCACCAACACTGTTACAGTGGAGGCTCTAAACAATGAAGCCCCTGACTATACTGACAGATACTGATGGAATTAGCTGAAAATAATGGTTTTCATAGCTCTGGACAATTTGAATAAGACCCAAGCAAACAATGCAAATATATTTGTATAGGAAACTGGAAAGGAAACAAGAATAATAGAGCAATGAAGAACATACTTATTTAACCTTAAACAGATCATTAAATAAAATGTCTAAGCAATTCATATGAATATACTTATATACTCCAATGCGCCACAGACATAAAAAAAATACAAAAACACCAGCATGTGATGCCACTTTGCGCTTAAAGAATGTGATTTGAAAATTATTATTACGGGTTTGCTTTCCACCTAGGAATTGTTTGTTTTAATATGAGTTAAATTTTCAAGGCAGGTGCACAGTCACTGGCAGGGAATTGTCCTCCTGAGCTGACATCTATAGGGGCTGGCTCCCCTACACCACAAAGGATGATGTTCAGTGTCACTGACCTTAAGTGATGATAGTCCTTCTTGGTGGTTCAGTCACTAAGTCATGTCTGACTGTGATGATGGTCCTTCCTGATATGCACTCAAAAATTAGGTTACTGAATAAAAGGTGTCTGCCTTTAAGTATTTTTTCTTATTAATTTGTTCCTAAGATTTTGGCACCTAATATTTTGGCTACCTAATATTAATATCAAGGCTGTATATTGTCACCCTGGTTATTTAACTTATATGCAGAGTACATCATGTGAAATGCTGGGCTGGATGAAGCTCAAGCTGGAATCAAGATTTCCGGGAGAAATATCAGTAATCTCAGATATGGAGATGACACCATCATTACGGAAGAATGTGAAGAGGAACTAAGGTGCCTCCTGAAGAGGGAGAAAGAAGAGAGTGAAAAAGCTGGCTTAAAACTCAACATTCAAAACACTAAGATCATGGCATCCAGTCCCATCATTTCATAGCAAATAAATGGGGAAACAATGGAAATAGTGAAAGACTATTTTTGGGGGCTCCAAAATTACTGCAGAATGTGACTGAAGCCATGATGTTAAAAGATACTTGTTCCTTGGAAGAAAAGCTATAACAAACCTAGACAGCATATTCAAAAGCAGACATCATTTTGCTGACAAAGGTCTATATAGTCAAAGTTATGGTTTTTCCATAGTCATGTATGGATATAAGGGTTGGACCATAAACAAGGCTGAGTGCCAAAGAATTGATGCTTTAAACTTTGGTGATGGAGAGGACTCTTGAGAATCCCTTGGACAGGAAGAAGATCAAACCAGTCAATCCTAAAAGAAATCAGTCCTGAATATTCATTGGAAGGACTGATGGTGAAGCTCCAATGCAGATGGTGACTGCAGCCATGAAATTAAAAGACGCTTACTCCTTGGAAGGAAAGTTATGACCAACCTAGATAGCGTATTTAAAAGCAGAGACATTACTTTGCCAACAAAGGTCCGTCTAGTCAAGGCTATGGTTTTTCCAGTGGTCATGTATGGATGTGAGAGTTGGACTGTGAAGAAGGCTGAGCTCCGAAGAATTGATGCTTTTGAACTGTGGTGTTGGAGAAGACTCTTGAGAGTCCCTTGGACTGCAAGGAGATCCAACCAGTCCATTCTGAAGGAGATCAGCCCTGGGATTTCTTTGGAAGGAATGATGCTAAAGCTGAAACTCCAGTACTTTGGCCACCTCATGTGAAGAGTTGTCTCATTGGAAAAGACTCTGGTGCTGGGAGGGATTGGGGACAAGAGGAGAAGGGGACAACAGAGGATGAGATGGCTGGATGGCATCACTGACTCGATGGACGTGAGTCTCAGTGAACTCCGGGAGTTGGTGATGGACAGGGAGGCCTGGCGTGCTGTGATTCATGGGGTCGCAAAGAGTCCGACACGACTGAGTGACTGATCTGATCTGATGTGAAAAGCCAACTCATTGGACAAGACCCTCATGCCAGGAAAGATTGAGGGGGCAGGAAGAGAAGGGGGTGACAGAAGATGAGATCATCAACTCAATGGACATAAATTTGAGCAAACTTCGAGAGACAGTGAAGGACAGGGAAGTCCATCGGGTCTCAAAAAATCAGACATAACTGAGCAACTGAACAACAACCACCTAATATTAATCAGTAGAAAATACTAGCAGATGACAAAATACATGAAAAAGAAACAAAGTGATACTATAAAAACCTTGTTAATGGCCAGTCATGCCAATCTATTTACCAATTTTAATCACATATGTTTCTGTGGTTAAGGCAATTTATTGTATAATTCCACTGGTCATTATAAAATTATTCCTCATTATGGAGGAAGGGCCTAAATTAATTGAGTGAATACAGTGTCCTAGGATATAGAGATGATGTAGCATATTCTTGCTTAGTTCTTTTCCCTTCCTTCTTCTGATTTTTTTGCCTCCCTTCACCTGAAAGCACCCACTCTCCCCATGCCCCTGGAATCTATCACTTCAACAAGAATCCCAGTCTCATATTTCATATGTGGTAACCTGAAGCCCAGAGAAGTTAAATAATTAGCTAAGTCACATAGCAAGAAGGATGGTAACAAAAATAGGTCGAATTCCAAAATGATCTGTTTTCCAACAAATTTTATCTGGTCCAAGTCAGGTATGATACCTGTTCAAGGCCACTTGAACAAGTTTGAGAAGTACACTTAGGTCTGCCCTCTGCAATAAATGTGTCACCTATATTTGTGTGTGTCATTTTTCCTTTAGAAAAAAAATGGTAATTAAAATTATGTCACTAGTACTTTCTCTGTGACAACTCATTCACTTTTGGGTATTTGTCAGAGTAAATTTCCAAAAGCATCAGGAAGTCAGATTGTATATAAAATGCTCAGTTAATTTCATGCAGTTCTTTATGCTGGACATCTGTTTTTTACTACTTTTCACAAACATCACTAAGGAGTTTTTATCCAAATTTATTTTTAAGTGCCAAGTTTAAGTATACATCCTGCATTGACATGGATTTGGGATCAAGGTTATTTTCCAACGTAACAGGGTGGAGAAAAATTATTGTCTTGAGCTGCTAGCTAAAGATAGATCTTCAGCATATGTTTAACATCACGAGAGACAGAAGATGCAGTAATATTCCTGCATTCAGAGCTACAGTCCCTGAAAGTTAAAGTCACTCAGTAATGTCCAACTTTTTGCGACCCCATGCACTATACAGTCCATGGAATTCTCCAGGCCAGAATACTGGAATGGGTAGCCTTTCCCTTCTCCAGGGGATCTTCCCAACCCAGGGATCGAACCCAGGTCTCTTGCATTGCAGGCAGATTCTTTACCACCAGAGCCACAAGGGAAGCCCAAGAATACTGGAGTCGGTAGCTTATCCCTTCTCCAGCAGATCTTCCTGACTCAGAAACCGAACCAGGGTCTCCTGCATTGCAGGTGGACTCTTTACCAACTGAGCTATCAGGGAAGCCCCAAGTTTCCCCTATAGAGGGACTCCTTAACTTGTCTAAAAATTGCTTCAGGCACCCAGACATCTTTCATCCTAAAGAACACTCAGGTTAGGCAAGCAAAGATTCCATAAGTTATTCAGAGTAAAAGAGACCAGTCCCAGCCATGACCGTGTATTTGGGAGTGAGGTTAGTGGAGCAAGGAAGTAACAAGATTACATTTTAGAGGGTAAGATACACCATGGTATCATAGAAAAGAGGTGGGTCTGTTAAGGCAGAAGATTAGGCATTTTTGCCTTTGCTTGGAAATAGAGCTCCAGATTTTTCCATGATAGTGAGTATGCATTCTATCTGTTGGAACATAGTAAAA
Organism: Bos indicus x Bos taurus; assembly: GCF_003369695.1. Classification (NCBI taxonomy): domain Eukaryota; kingdom Metazoa; phylum Chordata; class Mammalia; order Artiodactyla; family Bovidae; genus Bos; species Bos indicus x Bos taurus. Next base: position 59,437,879 of record NC_040077.1, read on the forward strand.
GAAAGAGAGTTCTAGAAAAAACATGTACTTCTGCTTTATTGATTATTCCAATACGTTTGACTGTGTGGATCACAACAAACTGTGGAAAATTCTGAAGGAGATGGGAATACCAGACCACCTGACCTGCCGCCTGAGAAATCTGTATGCAGGTCAAGAAGCAACAGTTAAGAACTAGACATGGAACAACAGACTGGCTCCAAATAGGAAAAGGAGTACGTCAAGGCTGCATATTGTCACCCTGCTTATTTAACTTCTATGCAGAGTACATCATGAGAAACGCTGGGCTGGAGGAAGCACAAGCTTGAATCAAGATTTCTGGGAGAAATATCAATAACCTCAGATATGCAGATGACACCACCCTTATGGCAGAAAGTGAAGAAGAACTAAAGAGCCTCTTGATGAAAGTGAAAGAGAAGAGTGAAAATGTTGGCTTAAAGCTCAACATTCAGAAAACTAAGATCATAGCATCTGGTTCCATCATTTCGTGGCAAATAGATGGTGAAACAGTGGAAATAGTAACAAATTATTTTCTTGGACTCCAAAATCACTGAAGATGCTAACTGAAGCTATGAAATTAAAAGATGCTTGCTCCTTAGAATAAAAGTGAAGACAATCCTAGACAGCATATTAAAAAGCAGAGACATTACATTGCCAAAAAAGGTCTGTCTAGTCAAAGCTATGGTTTTTCCAGTAGTCATGTATGGATATGAGAGTTGGACCATAAAGAAAGCTGAGCACCGAATAATTGATGCTTTGGACTGTGATGTTGGAGAAGATTCTTGAGTCCCTTGCACTGCAAGAAGATCCAACCACTCAATCCTAAATCAGTCCTGAATATTTATTGGAAGGACTGATGCTGAAGCTGAAACTCCAATAACTTTGGCCACCTGATGCAAAGAACTGACTCATTTGAAAAGATCCTGATGCTGGGAAAGATTGAAAGCAGAAGGAGAAGGGGATGACAGACGATGAAATGGTTGGATGGCATCACTGACTCAATGGACATGAGTTTGAGCAAGCTCCAGGAATTGGTAATGGACAGGGAAGCCTGGCGTGCTGCAATCCCTGGGGCTGCAAAGAGTTGGACATGACTGGGAGACTGAACTGATTCTAGCTGCTTATTTTCAGTTCCATTCCCAACAATCACATTTCAAACCCAATGTATCAAAACTTAACAGATCACTGTAAATATACAGCAGAAATACCCACAATGAGGCTCTCCCCATGGGATGCAATACGAGAAGGACACAGAAAGTGATTCTGGCAATCATAAAGCTCTCTGTCCATCAGACTCACACAATCCCTATCTAGAAGGTTGGTTCCCCACAGCTATATTCCAATTAGATGGACTAGATAATATACAACATTGTCAATGTATTAGGACATTAGGAAACAAGTATACATTTAGGAGGCTTACAATTCAGAGAGTCTTAAAACCCTCACCGCCCTTTGTGTTTCAGCCTGTGATCCACTTCTTCTGCTTGTTCTTAAATATACCTATAAATTGTGAGAATTTTAATAAAATAACCTAGTACCCAACCCAGGGCCATGTGCATAACGTGAACACTTACATATACAGTGTCAGACGTGAAGGGGCACAATGGAGAAAATGGGGCTTAGGAGACACCTGAACTTGGGTTCAAATCTTTCCTCTGCAACTGACAAGCTGTGTGACCTTGAGCAGGTTAATTGCCTGTCACCTTACCTTTACAATTATGCCTATAATTTCATAATACTTTCATAAAGAGTTATTCTAATACTCCTGGCACCAATAACTGCCTTTGACCAATAGATATTAAAGAGTAATTATTCTAATATTCATCATTTTACAGATAAAAAGTTCAAGTGAAGTCTACAAATGGTGGCTCAAGAGTCTTAACTTGCCTTTGGAAAAGCCACCTTGAAAACTAGATATTCTTGTCTAGTCTTTATTTTTTTTCCATTCTACAATTTAGCCTCTTGTTCCTTGTCATAGGAACTAATTATTTGATATAGTAAATAAGTTTGAGCTTTTACAGCTATTGGACTGCATATGATCAGGGATACTACAGTGATCATAATTTATTCTGACACTAACAATGAAGGTTACTGGCTTGCCTTTTAAAGTCTTTAAAAAAAAGAAAAATGAAAAAGCTGGAATCACAAACTTGTGATTCTCTGCAGTTAATATAAAATTATTTTTTCATTATGGGTTAGAGTTGACAGGATAATCATATGCCATCTGGGACACACAAGCGGCAGGCTGGGTTACACAGTGTAGAAAAATACTATAAACTCATGTGCACTGAATTAAAATATGAAAGAGGAACAAATCATAAGGGGTTAATAACCCTTTTGGAATGTTATCAGTTAAATAATAATTATGAATAATTCATGATATGCTAAATTTAGGGAGTTCAGCATAAAACTGAACTGGTGAAAATTCATCAAAGAACATGACTAATCCAAAATTTAAGCTCTTCTATTACACGCTTTGATCTTTGAAATCTATCTAAAAGGATCCCTTAGTGGAAACCTAGAATTGGTCTCTCTTTAACATGAAATAAATTAGATTCAAGCTATTCTGACCTTGAAATCTTTAACACAATTAGAAGGTATATGCCAAGCATCGGGTGCACATTAAAGAGATAATCCAGACTTTCAGAAATAAAGAAAGAGCTCATTTCAAAATTTCATCTTAGATCAAGGTAGTTCTTTGGTTTAGATGGCAAAGTGTGGCTCTGGGGAAGCTTCCAGAACACCCAGCTCACCAGGATTTTCCTGACAACCCAGTGACTTCCTAAAAGGAGACAATTGTGTGCATTTTGCTTTTGATAAAGAAGTCAACAGAGAGCAGCAGGTGCTGAAGGCAGACTCCCAAGCAACTTGTTTGCAAACTTGAATGTAACTAAATAAACTCTGTCTCCTCTTGTGGTCCCTGCCCCGCTGCCATCACTAGTTGGAAAAAGAAAGCGGCTCATCTGAAAGACAGCTGCGGGCACACCGTTTTAGAAGAGACAAGGCACAGATGTTTTTCAATGATAGCTTCCAACCTTTTCAGCGCCAGGAGTTCAGTTTCTTTTAAGAAACAAGTTCATCTGTGCCATATGTTGTGGCTTTTGACTATTCACTGTTTGTTACTTTTAGCTTGTGCTGCATGGGGATTAAGGTATGGTTTAAATACAGAGTTCTCCAGCTGCCAGGGATTAGTGATCAGGGAAGAGCAGTGCTGGAAGACTAGACCTGGAAGGCTGGAATGGGAGGTAGCCTGAGGGCTGGTGGGATGGAATGGAATGGAATAGAATAGATAAAAGGAATAGAACCTGAAGACTGTCTCAGCATGGTTCTGGTGGTAGCTGCCTATGCCTAAAAATTCAAGGGCGATGTGTCCTATTCTTTGTACTTTTCATTTTATTTCTTAAAGACTGCTGCTGCTGCTAAGTCGCTTTAGTCATGTCCGACTCTGTGCGACCCCATAGATGGCAGCCCACCAGGCTCCCTCCTCCCTGGGATTCTCCAGGCAAGAACACTGGAGTGGGTTGCCATTTCCTTCTCCACTCTTAAAGACTGGGCACAAATAAATCAGAAAAATAGTCCTTGTTATACTGAAGTCTGGAGGTCCTGATATAGAGCCTTGGACGCAACAGGTATGCAAAAAAAGGCTTGTTTAGAGATTAAACCCTGAAAAGCCTAGTGAAGAAAACAGCAATGACATGAACAGCATCACTTCATCATTGAATTCCGACAGAAATACCTCCTTCGTGGCCTCTCTTCTTTCATCCCTCACTTCCCTGCAAATACTTGTTATTCTCCATCTCATGACTTTTTTAACATGGTGCTTATTGATGTGTGTTACCTTTGTGTATGTTTACTTATTTATTTGTCATCTGCCTGTCTTTCTTATCATTGCCATCTAGTTCTCTACTAAAATATTAGTTTTATGAAGTCAGGGGACTTTGTTTCCCTGGGATCTTAGCCTTTCTATACACAGTGTGTTTTTAGCTCCTGGGAGAATGCCTGGCTTTGGGGACACTTCGAATGAGTAGTTGTGAAATATGTGAGCAAACTTCTCTACAGTTCTGCCTTCAAGAACAGAAGTGAGAATAGGAGCATCTCCATATAATTTCTTTTCCACAGTATCTCTTTTGACAATGAAAGTATATACCAGTTGGTGTCAGGATAATAGGTGTAAACTTTATAAATTTTGATTGAATAAATAAAGAAAATGGAGTACATATACATTTAGATTCCTGGAGGGTTTGCCTAATATCAGGATTATGGAATATTTTTAAAAGACACTATTGCATCTTAATTTAGGAGATCAAGGTCAAGAAAGGATTCCCAAGAAGTTATCCTAGCAGACCCTTAGAAGCTAGCTAGAAATGATTTGTAACTAGCGCTATATTTATGTGCAGTAGAAGCTATCACATGACTTCCAAGTGCTTTGTGCAATTCATTCTGTGCCTTCGTTCATGCAGTGACTTTCCTTAGGAACTTTTGAGTGTTTATTATTCTAAAGATTACAAAAGATGAATTTAAGTTCAAACTCTAATTGCCTAGAAATCTCCAATAGTGGGATTCAGACTTGGAAAGGACTTTTCCTTGTTTGTTTTTGTTTTTCTACTAGACTAACAAGGTCTGATGAGTCCACAGCACCAACAGAACTCCTTAAAAAAATCAAAGTAATATTTTATGGTACTAAACTTACAATTTGGGGTCCTATTTTCAAAGGTTGTTTATCAGCATAACGTGAAGATCTGTCATGTTTCACTGACTTTGTACAGTGGCAGAATTAAGATTTGGGGACAAGAATAATAATAAATGGATCTGTCTCCTTGCATTGAACACATTCTGGACTAATGATACCTAAGACTTATGATGTCAATTAGAGAGAGAGGAAAATAACCACTAGCAGGGTTTGACTTCCTTTGGGCTTGTGATCCAGTCTGCAAGCTCTTCCCCTTCCAGCTTTCCCCCTATGGTCCAGAACCACTTCTGTGTACTCAATGACACAGTCATGTCCACTCTTTGTGACTCCATGGACTGTAGCCCTCCAGGTTCCTCTGTCCATGGGATTCTCTAGTCAAGAATCCTGTGGCAGGGGGGAGGTTTGCCATGCCTGTCTCAAGGGGATCTTCCTGACCCAGGGATTAAGCCCACGTCCCCTGTGTCTCCTGCACTGGAAGGTGGATTCTTTACCACTGTACCACCTGGGAGCCCACAGAACCACGTGGGCAATGACAAATGTTAGCTGAGATTCCCCTGATATGCCATGTAGCGTGTTTGATGGGAACTAGAGGGATTCACCCATGAAGAACTCCAAAAAGATCACTGATTCCTTAGACAGATATGAAAATTGATTCAATTTATACATATTAAAGTAGTAGCGAGTGATAGTGGGATAACAGTGAGATATTCCATGGGAGGCAAAGTGTAAGGAAGCAGACACTCACGATTATGACTGAAATATACTACATTGCAGCAGAGAGATCCAACATGATAAAGAAGGGTGGTGGGAACAGACAGACAGGCACTGTGAGATCCTACAGGTCCTTTGGTCTGTGCTCACCATACAGGACTTCATCCTTTCTCTGCTTTTTAATGCTACTCTTTACCACTGTGAGAGTCACACCTCCTGGCAGAGGGCCATGAGCATAAGACTACAGGGCTTCTGGCTGTGGGATAATCAGGGTGGATCACTCTGGACAGGGTAGCAACCATTCGTCACATCGCTAATGCAAATAATTAGCGCTCTGTCAGTGCTTTCATTTCCACATAGTATTACCTACTTGCTTGTTGTCTGTTGTCCCTCAACTAGATTGTAGGTATCAGGGGATCATGGGAATAAGGAAACTGTCTTTTTTCCCCTCACTGCTTTATGTCCAACTGATTGTACTATGAATGGCACATTAGTATTTATTTAATGGATAAATGACTCAAGTCAGTAGAAAAACAATTATTCAGATTTGCATTTTCAAAACATTGCTTAGCTTGTGATTTTAATGTATGGACTTTAAGTGGGGTGAAGGATGAGATGTGAGAGTAGATGATGAGAGAAAGTGAGTCTGTGGGATAATCTTTATAAAATCGGAGGGAGTCTCTGATAAAAGTCTTTCCTACTGGTGGGTAGGAGGGCGGAGATGAACATTAACACACAATAAACACCGATGCTGTGTCAGATACTGTGCTCTATGGCTACATATACTTCATTGTATTTAATTCTCAAATCCTAAACAAAGCCTCTAATGTGCATGAATTCCATTTTAGAGATGAAGAAGCTGAGACTCAGAAAGAGTAAGTCGTTTGCCTAAAAAGCTACAATTCAAACCTGGATTTACCCAACCTTAAAGTGGATGCCTAATTGGGAACTACACCATGCTGCCAATCAGAATAACTGAGAAAATAGTTTAGGTCACTCACCAAAATCTTGGTCGTAAGATTTACCACTTGGTTTCCTGATGTGCTTCTGCAGGCTCTCAGATGTGCACGAAATGGCATGCTGTTATCACTGGACATTGTGAGCCTCATATTTTCATTTCGAGTGATGCTCTTTGAGGAAGTAAATTTCAATTTCCTTAGCTACGTTTTCCTAATACATATCCTGAGTACTGCTGTCCGCTCTGTTCTTTCCAGGCTCTGAGAGCTGAGTTCACAGAGGAGACCCTCTGCCATGCTGTATCCTGCCTCAGTCCCTCAGACAATCCCAACTAAGGCAGAGAAGTATTAACAGTCCCAGCATATTCACTTGTGAGTAGCTTAGAGATGAGCCCATATCGCAGTGGCAGTGGTCCAATCACAGAGCTTCTAAAAAATCCCTTCCAACTGTCTTTGTTTGGTGATCAGATCCAGGGTTTTTAGCCCCATCTCCCTACCAGATTCCATGATTCCTGCAACATGCAGTTCTTCCTTCTCCTCCTCTACTTTGTGATTACCTATATAGCAGGATTTTCCCTAGGTCCCTACTCCAAATTTCTGTCATTTACCTTAGATAAACTGTAACTCTTTTTTGGGACCAGAATCCTATCCTAAACCTCAGCTCTGTGCTTTCCTGGTACACTCTCCTTATTCTCTTTACATGCACATCTCTTGGTCCCTGGCTCAAGTGCCATCCATGTTGCCATTTACCTAGCTCCTGAGCACCAGCTGCCTTCTGCATTCCCTGCCATTGTGCATTACTTACCTGGGAACTTTGGTATTAATTGCTATTTGTTCAGCAAAGGTTTATCCTCCCTTTCCTCCACAGGAACTGTTTCCTCCATAATACTGTTGCTAAGAAGTGATTGGTCATCAAGAAACTACATTTCCTGCTCTGCTATCTTGCACTGAACTGGAGAAATGGGACCAAATTTTATTCAGTAGAGTAAAGATAGTAGAGATGTATATAACTTCCACCCTGGTCCATAAAAAAACCTCCACAGGACCAGCGTGATATCATCTTCCAGAAAAATTTGATTATGTTTAAGTGGTAGGGCCTCCATCAACCTGTGTTCTTGATGGACTCTGTGAAGCAGACACTACCCCTCCCTTTATGTGAGTGAAAAATTAGTCTCTAACCCATGATACTAGGGGCTTCCTTGGTAGCTCAGCTGGTAAAGAATCTGCCTGCAATGCAGGAGACACTGGTTCAATTTCTGGGTCATGAAGATTCCCTGGAGAAGGGATATGCTACCTATACCAGTTCTGGGCTTCCTGGTGGCTCAGATGGTAAAAAATCCGCCTGCAATGTGGGAGACCTGGGTTCGATTCCTGGGTTGGGAAGATCTCCTGGAGGAGAACATAGCAACCCACTCTAGTATTCTTGCCTGGAGAATTCCCATGGACAGAGGAGCCTGGTGGGCTACAGTCCATAGGGTCACAGAGTCGGACATGACTGAGCGACTAAGCACAGCACAATATGATACAAAGTCACTGTTATTAGGGGTTTACCTGATACAGGAGCCAGTTTGACTTATAGAACACACACTTCTTCCAAAAACCATGGAGGTCAACATTTTTTGAGTTTGTTGAACTTAGGACCTTCAGAATAAACACCATCTCACAGGGCCAGTGCCCCCTCTGGTGTCTGCCACTGTTACCAGGCCAGTTCTTCACCCTCTGCCTTGTACTACTCAGCCATAAAAAAGAACAAAATAATGCCATATGCAGCAACACGGATACAATTTGAGATTATCATACTAAGGGAAGTAAATGAGAAAGAGGAAGACAAATACTATATGATATTACTTATACATGGAGTCCAAAATATAACACAAATGAACTTAGAGATCAGATTCATGGTTTCCAAGGGGGAGGGAGTTTGGGAAGGAAGGAGTGGGAGTTTGGGATTAGCAGAGATAAACTATTATATATGGAGTGGATAAACAACAGTGTACTACTGTATAGCACAGGGAGCTATATTCAATATCCCATGATAAGCCATAATGGAAAAGAATATTAAGAAAAAAAGAATGTCCATATGTGTATAACTGAGTCATCTTGCTGTATAGCAGAGATTGACACAACACTGTAAGTGAAGTATACTTCAAGAAATAAAATACAATAAAACAAAAGGACTGTTAAGAAGTCAGGCTCCCTTTCTCTGCTCCCCTGGGTCAGCCTCACGTGGCCAACATGCCTTATGCTCATTTATCAAGCTATGGCATACAAAGAGGTACTTAAAAACTGAATTGTTTCATGGAAACCAACACAGGAAAGCCACATACCTCCGAGGCCACAAGTCTGTGAGCACTCTGTCCAAGCTGTCCATCCCGAGAGCTGACAGTTGACCACACACTCCACCAGGCAGTGAAGGTTTGTCCTCTGTGGCTTCTCCAAGTTACGCTGCAGATGGGAAGGAAATATGATTGTACTGGAGAATTCATCGCAACATCAAATCAAATCACTATCCTTTTGTGGGATAATAATCTCTATTCTGTGAGAATAATTTTGCTATGTTTTTGTGAGAAAAATAGCCTGGCTTATAGAAACTGATGGCAAGTCTGAAAAAATGATGATCCTTACTTCATGACATAGAAACTTGTCAGTCCAAATTTCTTTTGATAAAACCTTCAACTTTAGAATAGACCCACATTTAAGGGACCAGGAAAGCAGGCAATTACGTTACACAGAGATCTGTCCTGTCACTCAGCCAGCAAGGAACCAGAGGGATGCCTCAGTGCTAAATTCAGGCATCTTGCCCTCTGGATAGACCAATAGTATATAGAATAGTATATAGAGAGCTCACACTAACAGCAACCTAGGCTAAACAATAAGTAGAAGAATAAAACTGAAATCAACAACCCATCTAAAGTTCATACAAAAGACCGATTAGCTAAAAACATAAACATGATCTTAATCAAGGGAAAAGTTGATGATACGGTTTCTTTTCCTCTTGTCCTCTCTTAAACCCACATCTAGGCAAAATCACACATTTTCTAATGGCCAGTGTAGAAGAGGTCTTATTGAAAGAGTAAATCATCCAAGGGACACAGAAAGAATACCAAAATATTCAGCTTTAGGAATTGTACATTGTGTGATTGAGGAAAATACTAACATTCAATATATGTTACATATTAGCAATGTCTATTCTGAGCTAAAATTATTGATTACAGCATGATTACTTACTATATGGGCAAACTAGAAATGAACTAGAAATGACATCATAAGATCTTTGATCCATTTGAGATATGTGGATATCCTGCTTAGGTTAATAATTTGGGACTTTAAATATTTGTTGAACATGTATTTAGAAAGAAGAGAAACTAATTTTTCTATTAATGAATAGTTTATACTGCTTTTATATCAAAAGGAAAGATTTACTGTGTACACTAAATGTAAATTTTTTACTTGAGTTGTTGTAGGTTGGTGATTTATTTTTCTTGAAGCAGACAACAGTCTTGAGAGGGAGATGAAACAAAATGTTAAATCATGACACTTGTTAGAGAGAACTCTGTATGAACCAGTCTCAGAATTTCATTAAAAGGCACATCTGATTTCACATGGTCTAGTTTCAGGGTTTCTGTTGGTCCATGGTGATACTGCTGGTTGAAAGCGATGTTATGGTAATACTTAATAAGGTTAACTCAGGATCAGTGAGGAGGTTTTGTTCTGATAATTTTAATTTTCACTTGTGGACTCTACTTATCTAAGGAGAATGAGACAACTTTTATTTTGTCAGTTTGCTAAAGACATTCCCATGAAACCTGAGTTCACTGACCCCACACATTTCCAATTATTCCAAAGATTGTTTTAGTGATTCTTATAATGTGATAGCGTATGGTCATCTTTGTTTCTAAACTGCCATCATAGTGCATTTCACTTATATGTTGGGGAGGAAATGTCAGCTTTTGGGAAGAGATTTGATTATAGCTTTTGTCCAAATTCCACATATTTTGTGATGGGGAAAAATATAAAATTAGAAAGATTCAAAACCCACCAACTCTACCCAACTTGGTAGAGAGACATTTAGCTTATTTTAAGATGAAAAATGCACTGTGTTTATTACCTAGCAAACATTTGCTAAGAAAATTAGCAGAGTATTCTAATAGCAAGTATCACTATGCATCTTACATGCAAGGGACAGTGTTTCCTACTTAGGCAAATTGAATCATCTGCCCAATACTAAAAATCAATTTTAGAGTCAATGATGTCAATTGTTAGTTGGCAAGCAAGTACATCTAAATAAGTTCTTAGAAATAATGAAGAACTATATTTTTAATGAACCCATTTCTCCAATGCAAAATGACGTTTCCTGTCATTTTAACTAAGTTCAAACTCATGAGATGTAACTGTATAATACTAGTAACTTTTACTCTAATTGAACCTAAGCTGTGATGAGAAGAAACTGGGAGGGTCATTTATAGTAAGCATTGTGAAGGTTGCAGACCAAAATACACATATTTACCTGCTCACATTCGTCCATGGCAACAGGCTTGCCATCACTGCGCACACAGCTCAGAAGGCGGGTCCTGATGCCTTGCCCACAGGTTGCATTTTCACTCAGCTGGCATGTGCTCCACTCTACGGGCATAGGGTCACCACACTGAGTTTCAAAGTTATGACCATGTGAGCAAAAGACAACAAAGCTTTGATTCTCTGCATCAGTGGAGAATAGTGTACACAGAATCCTAAAACCATTTCTATGTGGCTTCAAGAAGCATTATGCAATTCTTTAATTACAAAACAATCAATCAATCAGATCACCAAATAGAAGTGAATTTGCTTTCTTGAGGTCAGAAGCCAAATAGTTTATAGAAATCATCTCATAGTTGGCTGAGGTAGGAAAAGGAAAAAACCTAAGCACCAAGGACCACCAGTTTGGAATCATCTAATTGCTGGATGTAATTGAGAAAGAAAAAACATACAGAAATGATGCTAGTCTGTGATATCAACTTGAAGATATTTTCAAAAAATAAATATAATTATCTAAATCATTTGGTATATTTGGTACAGTGGAGCCAAGAAAGGTACCCCCAAAGGGAAAGAAGTCATGACTAAAAGGGCCATTTTGAAAACTCTCACTTTAATAAAATTATTCTCTCATGAGAGAAGGTTTTGTAGATTTGGCTAACTGTATTACAAACTCAACAGCGAGAGTTAGAATAAATCATCCCATAACTAATTCTTTAAAAAATTTTATTTTGGTGTGGGTAGAAAAAGAGATCCTCAATCATATACAGTGAGAACCTCTCTAAGAAGATTTTTCATATTTGGTAGATGATCTAAAAGTTAATAGGAAGAGCAAGTCCATGTATAGCAAAATCAGCATTTTAAAGACATGCTTTTTCAGTAAAGCAAATTTTATTTTATTTTTGGAAAATTAGTATGAAAACTAATGATCTAAAGGATCTTTAATGAAAGAAAAAGGACAAATACAACAGGTCAACTCTCACCTATAAAGACAGTCTCATAGAATTTACTAGAGGTTTTCTACATGAGAAATCTCAGTAGTGCCACTGTGACCTCAGTGGAAAATTTGTTTCAGAAAAAGGCAACTATTTTGCCCCTTCAGGCAGCTGGCCATTTGGTTATCAGTACTGAAGTCAATGCTGAAACTTAACCTGATTCCACATGTCATGGCATTCTGGGTATCATTGCTGCAGGGAACAGATTAACATAGTTATACAGTCCTTTAGTTTCAGACACTGAACACAGTGGTATTCCACGTCTGAATAAGGAGGTCTCTAAAATATCCCTGCCCAGTCAGGCCTGCCATTTATCCTTGGTGAGCCCCGTAGAGCAAGTACATCACAAGCTTTAGTTTCTTGAAATAATAAAAGCCATGAGAGAGCTGCATTCTAGGACAGCATGATTCCATGGTTTGTGGTTTACAGCCATACCTGTTAGATTGTACTGGAACTGGAAGCAATTTTCATTGAGAAGGCAGGGCCGCACCTGTGAGTCTTCAGCACACGTCCTCGAGCTCAAGGAAGGCCTCAGCAGGTGACGGGTTCTTCTCTGCATTGTGTGCGGATCACACGACTATGAAAATCAAAGAGCAGGCAGAGTTAGAAAGAACTTATGTTTGTTGATAAATTGAATGTGCTGATCTGTATACATGGAGGCACATGTACAACACCTACAGGGAAGAGACTATTGAATAGAGTATGAAACAGAATATTTAAAAAATAAAATCATTATGGGATTCAATGTAAGTAGTTTCTGGTTTTTCTACCTGACAACTCTTTCTTGTTCTACATTATGATGAATAATTAGGCACGTGGGGACCATTTTCATCCACTAAACACACTCTGTACTCTCAAATTGATTTGCCAGGTAGCAAGAGATGAACACATTTTGAATGTATAAATGAATGAGAAAAGGAAGACAACGTCCCTTGTGTCTCCGGCTAGTCCAGCCCCAAATAAATAACCACACAGAACACTTTAATGAGAAAATATTTTTAAAAAACAGAACAAAGAGAGGGAATTATGAAATCAATATTGCCAATATAACAAAACTTTCCACTTATTTGGGAGGCCTTATGATCCACAGATTAGTTACTTCATGCAGTTGCCCTTTCAGCAAAATAAATGTATAAACAGGAACTTCAAAAATCTCTCACAAAACTCACTTTACTTATGGGTCTACATGTCCTCTTATTGCCTCAATGCATATGACATTCTTGAGCCAGGTAAACCTGCCTGCCATCTGTCATCCATCTACTCTACTCACAGAGGACCTTCAGAAGCTCTCCCTACTAGAATAATCTCCTTTCCCATGTCCTATATCCTATCTTCCTCCTACTTCTTCTTCAGAACACTAATCAAGACTTCATCATTGACAGTCTTTCTTTTAATAATAACAAGTCCTTCTCTTCCATCCTAAGCAAACTTCCACCCATGTTCAAGAATTACTATACAGTATTTGATTCCAAACATAAACATATATGTTGCATTTGCCTTTATATGATCATTCTTTTTTCTTTATTACACCATCTCCTCCTTTTCTTTATAAATTCTTGGAGGACATAATAGAGCATGATTTCTACTTCCTGTGTCACTCCCTGAAAATTCTGGTATATATTTTACACACGGTTGTTCAGGTAACACCATTATATACAACATAATTCAGATCCAGAAATCTAGAGGCACATAGATGTTTAAACCACAGGAAAGAGAAAAGTCTCTGAATTCATGTCATCAAACCATCATTTTCATATTTGGGATTTTTTTTTAACTTTTATTCTTTTACCTTTTCAGACACTGTAGCAAGAACACAACCTGTAAACTTAATTTTGGCTGCTAAGCAAAGTGATAATGTTAGAATACACTGAAATATATAGAAAAATGCTACAAAATTCTCTTCTATTTTCAAATGTTTGGAGCCATGGAAACACATTTACTATTTATGTGACTTTATAGTTGGATAATCTGTCAATACTTATAAAGTATTTTTACATTTTAATTACATCAAATTGCCTCTAGATGATCAAGAAGGGCCATTGAAACCAGGTAATTATTCTTAATTATCTCCAAAGGAATCCCATGCTAACGCTTACAAATAATTTACTATTAATTCAGCAATTAATTTGATTGTTCTCATGAGAAGGAGTGATAACTTCAATGATTTACCAATGAAAGAAAATGAAAGCATCTTAAAAGTTACTCCTGATTAGTGTTCTACTACTTTTCTACCTTAAAAAGTCAATGATTGAACAAGGTGAATGTGTATAAGATTTATGAACTTGCTTAGTCTAAACCACCAAAGAAAGCAAAAGAGAAAATAACACACATGAAAACATGCATACACAATTCAAATTATGTAACTTTGAACAATTCACTTATATATTCTATATCTCAGTTCTTCATCCAGACCTGGGTGAGAAAGGGGCAGGAGCATAATTCGGTAGTTTTTAAGAGTACCTTCCCTCATACCTCACACTCTTACCAGTCTCTAAGTCTGCTACATATGCTTTTATAATGATACTCTCTGATTGTCATTCTTAACCATGTAGACTTTAATTATCACTTTCTAGAAATTAATATACTGAAAACCAGCACTGCAGCTAACTCTCTTACTAACGCTGTCCAGAGAAACAGGCAAAGAAGGTGAATGAAATCCACAAACACAATCCAACCTAATCTCATATGGTATCTGTATATTCTACCTTATAAAAATTGCCCTAGCACTGCTAACAACTAATAGATGAATTAGTGTTTCTCCTTACTCTTTTCTCTCTGTTAGCTCTTTATAGGAAGTTCATAAAATAATGACTAGGTCACAAGGCAGATAGGGGTTGGCTAAGAAAAAAATGGATGGCAAAGGAGCCTTATATCTAGATGATTTCTTTATTGGATCAAAACTCTTCAAATATAAACCTGAATTTCCTCTCCCCTAGAATAGTCATAAAAAGACACTGTCAACTTCCTAAATAGAGAAGTGAGAATGTGATGTGTGGATAACTAACGCCAAATCAACTTTAAACCAGTCTCATTATAAAGGACAACATTAGATAGCTAAAGTTTGTTTGCTAGGGAAGGAGATGACCAATAAGAACCAATAGTATCTAGTATATAAGCCCTTTATGAGATTATGTTTTTAAACTTTGAAAACCAGCACTTACCTTAAAGTTTAATCTTACAATATAATATTGCACCTTCATATCTTTTTTCTCTCTAGCAATGAGGCCTCTATCCCTGGGCCTGACCTGAATATTTGTATTCATCTGTCAAAAGTAAATCAGATATTCCCTCTGAGAGCCTCCATTGATTTATTTGCACCCTTATAAGTGGAATCACCTTATCAAGTAAACATTTCCACTGTACTTGTATTGATATGTGTGCATTCCTTCCCATGGGCTATTTGGAGAATGTGTGTCTTAATTTTCTTGGACATTGAGAGCCTTGTTCTGTCTCTGACAACAGTATGTAGATAATAAATATTTGGTGTAGGATAATGTTTGGTTATCCTAAAAACTAAATAATAAATATTTGGTGTAGGATAATTTGCTTCTTCCTGGGTAATAAGACTGGATTTTTGTAAACTGCCCTTAGCGACAAATGGTTAACCCTGGATTATGACCACATTGCCTAAATGTAAGGTTTCTCCATAGGTCTTTTATTTTTGATAAAAAGATAATATAATATTTTCTCTCCTTCCCATACTTTTTCCATAAAATCCAAATGACAGCTCCCAGAATAATAGAATCTACCATTAAATGAATAAATTATAACAGTAAATGAGTTTTAAATTACCCATATAAAAATAAAAGATAACTTAGATGCTATATCCTAAATAAATCCAATGAAGAATATATAATTTTGTATTTTTCTAATACTGAACTATTAATATTAACAATGATAATTTAATAAAACCTGGCATAAGTCCAGGTACTTATGAATTTAATTCACTCTCTAAATTTCTTGTCTGGAGGTAAGCATGAATCCCCAAGGCCTGGCCTTGTCAGCTTTCATCAGATATTGAAACCCAAGGTTTTTATTCTGTTACAGAATGGAAAATTCTGATAATTCTGAGACAATCTCTCCATTTAGCTAATTAGTCCTTTCTCTATATTTCATGAGGCAAAAAAGGGAATATATATGCTATGAAGTTGAGTCTTGTTTTTTTTGAAAAAGTGGGATAAAAGATGCCAAATAGTATAACAATGCTATGTAAGGAAACTTCCTCAGAGATTCTGAGAAAATGGTTACAGAAAGTGAAAAAAAAAAGTTTTTTGCATATCACAGTGCAACAAGAAGAGCAAAATCAAAACCATTTAAACCAACCACATGCTCAGTAAAATTAATGACAAGTTTTCTTCACAAACCTCAAAATTTGAATAGGAGAGGACCAAGGACTGAAGTTACAGAACCTGTGTGATATCAGCATCCAACAGGGGAAAGGAGAAGGTAAAATGGAGTGTCTGCTGCTGCTGCTGCTAAGTCACTTCAGTTGTGTCTGACTCTGTGTGACCCCATAGATGGCAGCCCACCAGTCTCCTCTGCCCCTGGGATTCTCCAGGCAAGAATACTGGAGTGGGTTGCCATTTCCTTCTCCAATGCATGAAAGTGAAAAGTGAAAGTGAAGTTACTCAGTCGTGTCCGACTCTTCGCGACCCCATAGACTGTAGCCTATCAGGCTCCTCGGTCCATGGGATTTTCCAGGCAAAAATGGAGTGTCTGGTATACCCCAAAACACCAAACTGGAAAACTAAACCATGGAGTAGGAGGCTTTTGCATACTCCAAAAGCAAGCAAATATACGGAATCCATGGACAGGTTCTGGGGGCTGATGCAACCTGAATCCAGTGAATTCTCAACACTATAAGCCAAAACTGCCTTCCAGGACGATTTTCTGCACTGAAAAGAAACTGGTGGGAAGAGTTTCCAAATTGCTCAAAATAAGAGGACTAGCAGTGAAGGAAAAGAAAGGCCAGTAAACAAAGTTGGAAGGAAAATGGATCCAGTAAATTTCATGAATCTGCTAAATTTTTGACCACTCAAAGCAAGCAAACAAAAGCAGAGAACCCTGGACCACAAAAATGAAATTAGCTAAAAACAAGCCTCAATCACACCTGCTTCTAAAAGTTCATAAAAATTGATTTCCTGGAGAAATAAGTGAAGAAAGAAATCAAATTTAAATCCCACAAAATGGTGCTAAGAGGAAAAGTGGATTAAAGAATAACATTTCCATAGATAAGAAACTGCAGAAGACAGACATGCATAAAAAAACAGATGAAAACTATTTAAAAAATAAGTGGTTGGTCATATCGGAAATGACAAAATATGAAAGAACACATAAATAAAACACAGATAAAATACAAATGTTAAAGAATGAGAGAACCTATGTAAAAGATATGACCGTTTTAAATTTTATTACATTTTAACATTTTAACTCATGTTGGTGGAGTATAGGGACTATTTTCTGTGTTATATTGAATAGGGCAAATGTATAATTATGAAATATTCTCTTCTATCTCCAGTATCTTTGAAAAAGTGGATTTTTAGTATAAAATAAAGCAGATATAGATGTAAGATAGAACTTAAGTAAATACCTTTAGTTCATAACATGAACTCAAGAAGTATTTCGTCTTCAAAATAAAGGAAATAATAGCATATATTTCAAAATTCCACTCACTGAAACGGTCTAGCAGCTGTGGAACCCAGTAAGTTCAGTATCCCTGAAGTTCTTCTTATGGCACCAAAGAGTTATTTCCACCAAAAGAACCCAGGGGTTTTTAGAGAGAAACAGCTGATTCTAAGTCTGGCAAAGAAAATGTATAAAATAAGCCTGAAACATTGCACCATAGTGGGTAACAAGGAGGCTAACAAAGGCCACCAGAGTCTTGACTAAAGTGTTCATAGAACAAATTTAAAACACACTACAACTAGGACAAGCTGAGCGTTCGTATAGGTGATCACTGAGAATGGTTAAAATATATCAAATTTATTTAAATCTATGATTTCATTATGATACAGAAATAGTCACATATAGTCAAAGATGCTAGGTAAACAACTCCTCGTTGTGAAAAATGGTAAATAAATGGTGAATAAGCATTTTCCTTGCCTTTTCTATTACATAATAGAGCAGTAGGTGATTAAATCTCAGTTGGGATAAAAATTTCTCCTTATAGTAGTATTCCCACAAGTAAATGAGAAAGGATAATAGAATTGGAAGTTTGCCGTTTTCTGTTTCCTAAATGATAATGAGTTTAAGCTTTGACCATGGATGTTAGCCAAGCACATAAAAAGCTATAACCATACATTATGTGCCTCCTGAGAAAGAGCACGTCTTCTATGAAGGAGTCTTGCCAAAGACATGATTCTGATTAAGCCTTTGCATGCTATTCCCAATTTATGGGAAATTTAAGGACAGAGGAACATGTTAAATTTCACCACAAGGATGCAATTTAAGAGACATACTGGGAAATTCAGTAGAAAAGGCGACCCATTTCCTTACCAGTAAATTGCTAGGAAGAAAAAAAGAAAGCAATGAGAGAAGTTAGCTTAAAGGAGATTTAAAGGCATATGTAAAAACAGGTTTGAACTTAATGGCTGACCCACTCAGACTACAAATCTAAAGGAAAGTAAGAAAAAAGATTATCATAGAAGTCTTTACAGAGTTTAATTTTACCAGAGTGAGGAGGATATAACCTGTGAAGCTCTTTGTAAGTCGCTGGCAAGTTTCTATTTCATAACCTGGGTGGCTGTTTCAAAAGCGTTTGCCTGATAACTAAATTGTACAATTTGTTTTACATGGTTTTCTGTATTTGGAAAAGGAAATGGTAACCCACTCCAGTATTCTTACCTGGAGAATTCCATAGGCAGAGGAGCCTGATGGGCTACAGTTCATGGGGTTGCAAAGAGTTGAACACAACTGAATGACTAATATTATATATATATATATATATATAAATATATATATATATATATATATATATATATATATATATAAACGCTGCTGCTGCTAAGTTGCTTCAGTCATGTCTGGCTCTGTGAGACTCCATAGAGGGCAGCCCACCAGGCTCCCCCATCCCTGGGATTCTCCAGGCAAGAACACTGGAGTGGGTTGCCATTTCCTTCTCCAATGCATGAACGTGAAAAGCGAAAGTGAAGTTCCTCAGTCGTGTCTGACCCTCAGCAACCCCATGGACTGCAGCCTTCCAGGCTCCTCAATCCATGGGATTTTCCAGGCAAGAGTACTGGAGTGGGGTGCCATTGCTTTCTCCGATATATATACGCTATATATATATATATAAAACAGATAACTAAGTACATACTGTTTAGCAGAAGGAACTCTACTCAGTTCTCTGCAGTGACCTATATGAGAAGAGAATCTAAAAGAGTGGATACATGTATATGTGTAACTGATTCACTTTGCTGTACTCCTGAAACTAACACAATATTATAAATCAATTATAGTCCAATAATTTTTTTAAATTAACATTTAAAAAAGTTTTTAAAAATATCTATCATGCTGGGAAATTTAGGTTTCTTTTCATTATGGGATTTCACAGTCTCCAGATTGCAGTTTTTCCCAAAGTATGTTATATTCTACAGTGCATTCATAGGTGCTGAGAGAAAAGAGATTCATAATCAAATCCATTTTGGAAATGTTGAGCTAAATAGTCCTAAAGAAAGATTTTTGTAACACTGTTATTAAGTCATCAAAATCTATTGTCTCCTTTCTTCCAGGGCACAGGAGTGGACCATATATCCAAGGTTTCTTTGCAGGTGGGTGTGACCAGGTAACTGAGCTTTGATAAACGAAAGGTAAATGGGAGGCTATGTGTGACACTCCACCTCTCACCCTAAAACCTCCCACATGTTTCCTCCATGCCCTTCACCCTCTTGAGGGAGCAGGCATGGTGATGAGTAGAATGGTTTTGAAAGCCAAGCTTGAAGGTGGTAGACAATCTAGTAGCCTGCATCCCAGTATGACTGTATGGAGCAGAGAGTATCCTTTCCCCACCAGCAAATCCTACTTAGGACTGTTTGCTGGGAGAGAAATAACATTATATTCCATTTGATCAGCTACAATTTGGGGTTATTTGTGTTTCCAAATTATCCATTATTATACTATACATTGGGCTTCCCAGGTGGCTCTAATGGTAAAGAACCCACCTGCCAATGCAGGAAACGTGAGAGACGTGGGTTTGATCTCTCGGTTGGAAAGATCTCCTGGAGGAGGGCCCAGCAACCCACTCCAATATTCTTGCTTGGAGAATCCCATGGACAGAGAAGCCTGGCAGGCTGTAGTCCATAGGGTCACAAAGAGTTGGACACAACCGAAAGGACTTAGCACATACTGTTGGAGTGATGGGGCTGAAATCTTGGCTTAAACTTGGTTGAGTCAATTAAACTTAATTTCCTCAGAGGCAAATTTAGTAAACACTTTTGTTTTATAGGGAGGATGAAATAACTATACTTCCTTATAAAACCTTAAGATGTTCTTGTAAAATGTAAATCTTTTGGGGAGACAAGGCATGAGCTCTTGGAAATTGATAGCATAAAAGCAAAATCCTCCCTGAGATGATGTTTTATTCATTGGTGCAGTGCCTTGCATTTAATGTATTCTCAAAAACTATTTATTTAAAGTGAATGGAGGGAATTCCCTGGTGGTCCAGTGGTTAGGGGGAGAAGGAAATGGCAACCCACTCCAGTATTCTTGTCAGGAGAATCTTGTGGACAGGGAGCCTGGTAGGCTGCTGTCCTTGGGGATGCACAGAGTCAGACACGACTGAAGCAACTTAGCAGGCATGCATTGGAGAAAGAAACGGCAACCCACTCCAGTGTTCTTGCCTGGAGAATCCCAGGGACGGGGGAGCCTGGTGGGCTGCCGTCTGTGGGGTCGCAGAGAGTCGGACAAGACTGAAGAAACTTAGCAGCAGCAGCAGCCGGTGGTTAGGACTCTGCTTTCACTGCTGAGGGCCTGAGTTCAATCCCTTGTTAGAGAACTAAGATTCCACAAGCTGCATAGAATGGCAAAAAAAAAAAAAAAAACTTATAGAGGAATTCTTAAGGATAACAATTGATTCCTATAGATAATAAATTAATAATCTTGTAATTTATCAAGAACTTTCCATTCATTTATGTCTTTAAATCTGCAAGTCCATGTTTCCCAAAATGTGTTATCGCACAGTCCATATGGACTATGTTCTCAGTTTAGTGGGTCAAAATTAGCACTTTCTAAATTGATAAATCATAGCATGAGAAATATCTGTCATATATTCAGGGTGAAAATAATTTCATGGAACATTTCAGATATTTATATCTGTATCTATATATAGATCTCTCTCTCTCTCTTCTTCTATCTTTATATATGCATATATATGTCTCCATAAGTAAGTGACTATATACACGATCATATGTGATATAAAATGTATTTCTTACTATGTGCCATGGTCAAAAATATTTAGAAGCCACCAATCTAATATACATGATTATCAAAATAGCTTTTCTATTAAATAGCCTGTCATGGTCATTACTGAAAAACTGTTTATTCCATGTGCTTAGTCGTTTCAGTTGTGTCTGACTCTGCAACACCATGGACTGTAGCCTGCCAGGCCCCCCTGTCCATGGGGATTCTCCAGGCAAGAATACTGGAGTGGCTTACCATGCCCTCCTCCAGAGTAGCTTCCCAACCCAGGTTTCCCGCCTTGCGGGCAGATTCTTTACCATCTGAGCCACCAAGGAAGCCACAGGCATGTGGTTTTTATTTTGCAAATATGAACTGTGACTTTTTTAAAGAGGTGAATGTTCATTATATTTTTCTTTCCATAGTATTTTTCTTTATCATAAAAACTTTGTTTCTTCTTTAAACACAGGATTAATTTCAGGATAAAACAATTATTAAATTAAGTTTGTATCTAGAGAACCCACATTTATTGTATGGGATCAAATAATACAACACTGTTAAATCAACCGTGCTCCAATATGAAATTTTTAAAAAGCACAATATGATGCTTAAATGTAAATCTTAAGCAAAAACTTAATTTCTTAAACATATCTTTCTGCACAGGAAACAGGTGGGGGTAAGGGGGCAGGTGGTGGTTGGTGTTTGTGCTCTAGTTGGATAAATTATACCCAGCCAGAGGGGAGAGTGAAGGAAGTGCCTAGGTTAACTTTTTATGTACTGGAAGAGCAATTCGATTCAGAGTACTCACTTTCACAGGGTTCTTTGTGACATAATAAAAAGTAGGATCAGCACTCAGAAACTGTTGTTCCTCATTTAGGCATAAGCTAATACTCTGTGCTGGAAGAAGCACAAGCTGGAATCAAGATTGCTGGGAGAAATATCAATAATCTCAGATATGCAGATGACACCACCCTTATGGCAGAAAGTGAAGAGGAACTCAAAAGCCTCTTGATGAAGGTGAAAGTGGAGAGTGAAAAAGTTGGCTTAAAGCTCAACATTCAGAAAACGAAGATCATGACATCTGGTCCCATCACTTCATGGGAAATAGATGGGGAAACAGTGTCAGAGTTTATTTTTTTGGGCTCCAAAATCACTGCAGATGGTGATTGCAGCCATGAAATTGAAAGACGCTTACTCCTTGGAAGGAAAGTTATGACCAATCTAGATAGCATATTGAAAAGCAGAGATATTACTTTGCCAACAAAGGTCCGTCTAGTCAAGGCTATGGTTTTTCCAGTAGTCATGTACGGATGTGAGAGTTGGACTGTGAAGAAAGCTGAGCGCTGAAGAATTGATGCTTTTGAACTATGGTGTTGGAGAAGACTCTTGAGAGTCTCTTGGACTGCAAGGAGATCCAACCAGTCCATTCTAAAGGAGATCAGCCCTGGGTTCTTTGGAAGGAATGATGCTAAAGCTGAGACTCCAGTATTTTGGCCACCTCATGCGAAGAGGTGACTCATTGGAAAAGACTCTGATGCTTGGAGGGATTGGGGGCAGGAGGAGAAGGGGCCTACAGAGGATGAGATGGCTGGGTGGCATCATGGACTCAATGGACATGAGCTTGAGTGAACTCCGGGAGTTGGTGATGGACAGGGGGGCCTGGCGTGCTGCAATTCATGGGGTCACAAAGAGCTGGACACGACTGAGCGACTGCACTGAACTGAACTGAATACTCTGTGATCTTAGCTCTAAGGTGGTGCTTCCACAGTAAGACATAAAGAACATTCCAGCATCTGTGATGTAATCTCTCTCATTTAACTATCTGGGCATTCTCTTGACCATAGCCAACCTCTTCTGCAGATATACCCAATACCCAAGAGTAGTGGTTCTCCACGCGTGGTCCCAAGACCTGCAGCATCAGCATCACCTGGACACTTGCTAGAAATGCAATTTATGGATCCTGTAAAAATCTCTGGGGGGAAATCCCCAACAACTACAGGGGTTGGGTTCAGCAACCTGTCTTTTAAGAAGCCCTTCAGGTGGTTCTGATATACTCTGTAGTTTGAAAGCCACTGTCCTCAAGCCAGCTTGAATTCTCTATGTACAAAATAATAGTCTCCTCATTTTCCATATCCCAACATCTTTCTCTAATCTTTCCTGTCTCTTAATGGCAACTCCAGCCATCCAGAGTCTCAGGTCAAAAATTTTGGAGTCATCTTTGATTCTTCTTTTCCTTACATCTTACAACCATACCTTGAGCAGATCCTTTCAGCTCTAACTTCAAAGTAAAACCCATGTTCTAGCTGCTTCTCACCATTTGCACCAATTTTACCCTGGTCAAAGTCACCATCACTTTTCACTTGGATTATAACAAATGACCTCCTATCTGATTTTTCCCTTCCTATTCTAGAGATCATGTTCAATTCTGGGGCCAGAAGTATCCTTTTAAAATAATGGAAGTTAGGTCACATAACTCCTCTCCTCAATGGTTTCCCAACTTAGCATGAAAACCAAGTCCTTTGCTAGGGTCTACACAGTCCTCTGCAGTCTGTCCGCATTGCTTGTGCGTGCTCGAAGCCTTCTGCACTCTTTGTTTACTGCTTCAGTCAGCACTTCAGCCCCCTCGGGGTTCCTGGACAGCCCCAGGCCCTCCTCGTCTCTGGGCTTTTGCTCTTGCTGTTCCCTCCACCTGCACTCTTCTCCCTCCGGCACCTGTAGGATTTGCTCCCTTACTTTCTTCAGGCACCTGCTCAAATTTGAGAGGACTTCTTTGACCAGGCTACATGAACATATCAGCAACTCCTCCACATCACTTTTTGTCTTTTTTTCCCTCCATATCACTTACTACTAGCTGATATGCCATATAATAAGCCGGTGGTGTTTCTGTGTGTGTGTGTGTTTAATGGAGTATGACTGCTTTACAAAGTTGTGTTAGTTTTTGCTGTACAATAACATGAGTCAGCTATGTATATACATATATCCCCTCCCTCTGGAGCCTTTCCCCCACACTCCCCATCCACGCCTCTAATAACAGAGCACCAAGCTGAGCTCCCTCTGCTATACAGCATCTTCCCACCACCTATGTATTTTACAGCTGGTAGCGTATAAACGTCAGTGTACCCTCTCAGTTTGTCCCATGCTCTCCTTCCCACTGCCACCCACTTCATGTCCACAAGTGCATTCTCTATGTCTGTGTCTCTATTCCTGCCCTGCCAATAGGTTCATCAGAGCCATTTTTCTAGATTCCATATATATGTGTTAATATATGATATGTGTTTTTCTCTTTCTGACTTAAAGACTCTAGGTGCTGGTTACGTGTTTTGTTTGTTTTAAATTATCTCCCTCCCCTCTATTAGAATGTAAGTTCTGTGAGGGCTGGACTCCTAGAGGAAATCATAAAATGCTCTTTGACATAAACTGCAGCAGTATTTTGGCTCCATCTCCTTCTTACGAGACAGCAAAAGAGACACTGATGTATAGAACAGTCTTATGGACTCAGTTGGGGAGGGAGAGGGTGGGAAGATTTGGGAGAATGGCATTGAAACATGTATAATATCATGTAAGAAACGAGTTGCCAGTCCAGGTTCGATGCACGATACTGGATGCTTGGGGCTGGTGCACTGGGATGACCCAGAGGGATGGGATGGGGAGGGAGGAGGGAGGAGGGTTCAGAATGGGGAACACATGTATACCTGTGGTGGATTCATTTTGATATTTGGCAAAACTAATACAATATTGTAAAGTTTAAAAATAAAATAAAATTTAAAAAAAAGCAAAAACAAACAAATGGGACATAATAAAACTTAAAACCTTTTGCAGAGCAAAGGAAATCATCGACAGAATGAAAAGACAACCTACTGAATGGGAGAAAATATTTGCAAGTGATATGACCAATAGAGTAATCCCTTATATCCAACATATATAAACAGCTCATACAACTTACATCAAAAAATAACAACCCATTTAAAAAACGGACAGAGGGACTGAATAGACATTTTCTAAAAAGAGGAAATCCAGATGGTCAACAGGCATATAAAAAGGAGTTCAACATCACTAATCATCACAGAAATGCAAATCAAAAACCACTAGATATTCTCATTGATTACTGATATTTCCAATACCTGGAATATGCCCAGGTCCGTAAGAAATACTCAATAAACAGATTACCACAAACAATGTACTAATGACAATCCAACTCCTGCAAGGGCACTCTAACCATCTCATTGGCTCAAATTAAAAAAGAAAAAACATTGATCATATTTATCTCTTCAAGAGTTTGTGATATTTAATGAGTTAAATGGAACTAATGAATGCAAGCATTCTGGGTTTCTGGAAATTTCAGATTGTGAAAGTGCAGTGAACTCCTATTATTACTGTATTTTGCACAGGTGAAAAGATAGCATACAACAAAGGAATGTTTATGATGACATCATAGCAAACCTGATCAGATATTAAAATACTGCAAACTAAATTACTGGTCAAACAAAAGGGCCACAGGTTGGATGCTTGGGTCCTACAATGATTTCTCTATTTATTCTGATACTTTACCCTATATTTGAGGGGTCCAACAAGAACTGCAAGGCTACGTAAAGCAGAATAGCCTCTTATAGCTTCTGCTTGTCTTTTGAGAGATTAAGTGGATAATAACAAGAGAGACTGAGACTACATTTTGGATGAGTCCCTATCCCAGAAATAATAACAACCACCACCATTTTATACTGTGAACACACACCTAGCATTGTGGTGAACATTCTATGAGGATTATCTCCCAAAGTCCTTCAGTCTCCCAATAATCCAGGTGTACGTTGAATATGTGTGCTTTTACAGATGATGAAACTGAATCTCAAAGGATGAAACAACCTTATAATAGGCACTCAACCAGGATTTGAATCTGTGAGGGCTACTTTGCTCCTATCTTCAACTGATCTACTTGTAAACTAGCAGTGCTTGTTGACCATGAGCAGTACGTGTGGGGCCACCCAAGATGGACAGGTCATGGTGGAGAGGTCTGACAGAATGTGGTCCACTGGAGAAGGGAATGGCAAACCACTTCAGTATTCTTGGCTTGAGAACCCCATGAACAGTATGAAAAGGCAAAAGGATAGGACACTGAAAGATGCACTCCCCAGGTTGGTAAGTGCCCAATATGCTACTGGAGATCAGTGGAGAAATAACTCCAGAAAGAATGAAGGGATGGAGCCAAAGTAAAAACAACACCCAGTTGTGGATGTGACTGGTGAAAGAAGCAAAGTCTGATGCTGTAAAGAGCAATATTGCATAGGAACCTAGAATGCTTGGACCATGAATCAAAGCAAATTGGAAGTGGTCAAACAGCAGATGGCAAGAGGGAACATCAACATTCTAGGAATCAGCGAACCAAGATGGACTGGAATTTAACTCAGAATTTAACTCAGATGGCCATAATATCTACTACTGCAGGCAGGAATCCCTTGGAAGAAATAGAATAGCCATCATAGTCAACAAAAGAGTCCAAAATGCAATACTTGGATGCAATCTCAAAAATGACAGAATGATCTCTGTTCATTTCCAAGGCAAACCATTCAATATCACAGTAATCCAAGTCTATGCCCCAACCAGTAACGCTGAAGAAGCTGAAGTTGAAAGGTTCTATGAAGACCTACGAGACCTTTTAGAACTAACACCCAAAAAAGATGTCCTTTTCATTATAGGGGACTGGAATGCAAAAGTAGGAAGTCAAGAAACACCTGGCCTTGGAGTACAGAATGAAGCAGGGCAAAAGCTAACAGAGTTTTGCCAAGAGAGCATACTGGTCATAGCAAACACCCTCTTCCAACAACACAGGAGAAGACTCTACACATGGACATCACCAGATGGTCAACACCGAAATCAGATTGATTATATTCTTTGCAGTAAAAGATGCAGAAGCTCTATACAGTCAACAAAAATAATACCAGAGCTGACTGTGGTTCAGATCATGAACTCCTCGTTGCCAAATTCAGACTTAAATTGAAGAAAGTGGGGAAAACCACTAGACCATTCAGGTATGGCCTAAGTCAAATCCATTTTGATTATACAGTGGAAGTGAGAAATGGATTTAAGGGACTAGATCTGATACACAGAGTGCCTGATGAACTATGGAATGAGGTTCCTGACACTGTACAGGAGACAGGGATCAAGACCACCCCCATGGAAAAGAAATGCAAAAAAGTAAAATGGCTCTCTGGGGAGGCCTTACAAATAGCTGTGAAAAGAAGAGAAGCGAAAAGCAAAGGAGAAAAGGAAAGATATACCATTTGAATGCACAGTTGGAAAGAATAGCAAGGAGAGATAAGAAAGACTTTCTCAGTGATCAATGTAAAGAAATAGAGGAAAACAACAAAATGGGAAAGACTAGAGATCCCAGGGATGGGGGAGCCTGGTGGACTGCAGTCTATGGGGTTGCACAGAGTTGGACATGACTGAAGTGACTTAGCAGCAGCAGCAGCAGAGATCTCCTCAAGAATATTAGAGATACCAAGGGAACATTTCATGCAAAGATGGGCTCAATAAAGGACAGAAATGGTATGGACCTAACAGAAGCAGAAGATATTAAGAAGAGGTGGTAAGAATACACAGAAGAACTGTACAAAAAAGATCTTCATGACCAAGATAACCACAATGGTGTGATCACTCACCTAGAGCCAGACATCCTGGAATGTGAAGTCAAGTGGGCCTTAGGAAGCATCAGTATGAACAAAGCTAGTGGAGGCGATGGAACTCCAGCTGAGCTATTTCAAATCCTGAAAGATGATGCTGTGAAAGTGTTGCACTCAATATGCCAGCAAATTTAGAAAAGTCAGCAGTGGCCATAGGACTGGAAAGGGTCAGTTTTCATTCCAATCCCAAAGAAAGGCAATGCCAAAGAATGCTCAAACTACCACACAATTGCACTCATCTTACACACTAGTAAAGTAATGCTCAAAATTCTCCAAGCCAGGCTTCAGCAATACGTGAACTGTGAACTTCCAGATGTTCAAGCTGGTTTTAGAAAAGGCAGAGGAACCAGAAATCAAATTGCCAACATCTGCTGGATCATGGAAAAAGCAAGAGAGTTCCAGAAAAAAATTTATTTCTGCTTTATTGACTATACCAAAGCCTTTGACTGTGTGGATTGCAATAAACTGTGGAAAATTCTGAAAGAGATGAGAATACCAGACCACCTGACCTGCCTCTTGAGAAATGTGTATGCAGGTCAGGAAGCAATAGTGAGAACTGGACATGGAACAACAGACTGTTTCCAAATAGGAAAAGGAGTATGTCAAGGCTGTATATTGTCACCCTGCTTATTTAACTTCTACGCAGAGTACATCATGAGAAACACTGGGTTGGATGAAGCACAAGCTGGAATCAAGATTGCCAGGAGAAATATCAGTAACCTCAGATGTGCAGACGACACCACCCTTATGGAAGAAAGTGAAGAAGAACTAAAGAGCCTCTTGATGAAAGTAAAAGAGGAGAGTATAAAAGTTGGCTTAAAGCTCAACATTCAGAAAACTAAGATCATGGCATCTGGTCCCATCACTTCATGGCAAGTAGATGAGGAAACAGTAGAAACAGTGGCTAACTTTATTTTTGGGGGCTCCAAAATCACTGCAGATGGTAACTGCAGCCATGAAATTAAAAGACGCTTACTCCTTCGAGGGAAAGTTATGACCAACCTAGAGCATATTAAAAAGCAGAGACATTATTTTGTCAACAAAGGTCCATTTAGTCAAGGCTATGTTTTTTCCAGTAGTCATCTATGGATGTGAGAGTTGGATTATAAAAAAAAGCTGAGTGCCGAAGAATTGATGCTTTTGAATTGTGGTGTTGCAGCTGAATTCTACCAAAAATTTAGAGAAGAGCTAACACCTATCCTGCTCAAACTCTTCCAGAAAATTACAGAGGAAGGTAAACTTCCAAACTCATTCTATGAGGCCACCATCACCCTAATACCAAAACCTGACAAAGATCCCACAAAAAAAGAAAACTACAGGCCAATATCACTGATGAACATAGATGCAAAAATCCTAAACAAAATTCTAGCAATCAGAATCCAACAACACATTAAAAAGATCATACACCATGACCAAGTGGGCTTTATCCCAGGGATGCAAGGATTCTTCAATATCCGCAAATCAATCAATGTAATACACCACATTAACAAATTGAAAAACAAAAACCATATGATTATCTCAATAGATGCAGAGAAAGCCTTTGACAAAATTCAACACCCATTTATGATAAAAACTCTCCAGAAAGCAGGAATAGAAGGAACATACCTCAACATAATAAAAGCTATATATGACAAACCCACAGCAAACATTATCCTCAATGGTGAAAAATTGAAAGCATTTCCTCTAAAGTCAGGAACAAGACAAGGGTGCCCACTTTCACCATTACTACTGAACATAGTTTTGGAAGTTTTGGCCACAGCAATCAGAGCAGAAAAAGAAATAAATGGAATCCAAATTGGAAAAGAAGAAGTAAAACTCTCACTATTTGCAGATGACATGATCCTCTACATAGAAAACCCTAAAGACTCCACCAGAAAATTACTAGAACTAATCAATGATTATAGTAAAGTTGCAGGATATAAAATCAACACACAGAAATCCCTTGCATTCCTATACACTAATAATGAGAAAACAGAAAGAGAAATTAAGGAAACAATTCCATTCACCATTGCAACGAAAAGAATAAAATACTTAGGAATATATCTACCTAAAGAAACTAAAGACCTATATATAGAAAACTATAAAACACTGGTGAAAGAAATCAAAGAGGACACTAATAGATGGAGAAATATACCATGTTCATGGATTGGAAGAATCAATATAGTGAAAATGAGTATACTACCCAAAGCAATTTATAGATTCAATGCAATCCCTATCAAGCTACCAACAGTATTCTTCACAGAGCTAGAACAAATAATTTCACAATTTGTATGGAAATACAAAAAACCTCGAATAGCCAAAGCGATCTTGAGAAAGAAGTATGGAACTGGAGGAATCAACCCACCTGACTTCAGGCTCTACTACAAAGCCACAGTTATCAAGACAGTATGGTACTGGCACAAAGACAGAAATATAGATCAATGGAACAAAATAGAAAGCCCAGAGATAAATCCACGCACATATGGACACCTTATCTTTGACAAAGGAGGCAAGAATATACAATGGATTAAAGACAATCTCTTTAACAAGTGGTGCTGGGAAATCTGGTCAACCACTTGTAAAAGAATGAAACTAGAACACTTTCTAACACCATATACAAAAATAAACTCAAAATGGATTAAAGATCTCAACGTAAGACCAGAAACTATAAAACTCCTAGAGGAGAACATAGGCAAAACACTCTCTGACATACATCACAGCAGGATCCTCTATGACCCACCTCCCGGAATATTGGAAATAAAAGCAAAAATAAACAAATGGGACCTAATTAAACTTAAAAGCCTCTGCACATCAAAGGAAACTATTAGCAAGGTGAAAAGACAGCCTTCAGAATGGGAGAAAATAATAGCAAATGAAGCAACTGACAAACAACTAATCTCAAAAATATACAAGCAACTCCTACAGCTCAACTCTAGAAAAATAAATGACCCAATCAAAAAATGGGCCAGAGATCTAAATAGACATTTCTCCAAAGAAGACATACAGATGGCTAACAAACACATGAAAAGATGCTCAACATCACTCATTATCAGAGAAATGCAAATCAAAACCACTATGAGATACCATTTCACACCAGTCAGAATGGCTGCGATCCAAAAGTCTACAAATAATAAATGCTGGAGAGGGTGTGGAGAAAAGGGAACCCTCTTACACTGTTGGTGGGAATGCAAACTAGTACAGCCACTATGGAGAACAGTGTGGAGATTCCTTAAAAAACTGGAAATAGAACTGCCTTATGATCCAGCAATCCCACTGCTGGGCATACACACTGAGGAAACCAGAAGGGAAAGAGACACGTGTACCCCAATGTTCATCCCAGCACTGTTTATAATAGCCAGGACATGGAAGCAACCTAGATGTCCATCAGCAGATGAATGGATAAGAAAGCAGTGGTACATATACACAATGGAGTATTACTCAGCCATTAAAAAGAATACATTTGAATCAGTTCTAATGAGGTGGATGAAACTGGAGCCTATTATACAGAGTGAAGTAAGCCAGAAGGACAAACACCAATACAGTATACTAACGCATATATATGGAATTTAGAAAGATGGTAACGATAACCCTGTATACGAGACAGCAAAAGAGACACTGATGTATAGAACAGGCTTATGGACTCTGTGGGAGAGGGAGAGGGTGGGAAGATTTGGGAGAATGGCATTGAAACATGTGAAATGTCATGTATGAAACGAGATGCCAGTCCAGGTTCAATGCACGATGCTGGATGCTTGGGGCTGGTGCACTGGGACAACCCAGAGGGATGGTATGGGGAGGGAGGAGGGAGGAGGGTTCAGGATGGGGAACACATGTATAATTTTTTTTAAATTAAAAAAAAAAAAAGAAAACTAAAAAAGTAAATAAATAAATAAAAATAAATAAAAAGTGCAAACCAACAAAACATTAAAAAAAAAAAAAAAAAAAAGAATTGTGGTGTTGGAGAAGACTCTTGAGAGTCCCTTGGACTGCAAGGAGATCCAACCAGTCCATCCTAAATGAGATCAATCCTGTGTGTTTATTGGAAGGACTGATGTTGAAGCTGAAACTCCAATACTTTGGCCACCTGATCCAAAGAGCCGACCTATTTGAACAGACCCTGATGCTGGGAAAGACTGAAGGCAGGAAAAGTGGACGACAGAGGATGAGATGGTTGGATGGCATCACCGACTCTATGGACATGAGTTTGTGTAAACTCTGGGAGTTGGTGATGGACAGTGAGGCCCTGCATGCTGTAGTTCATGGGGTCTCAAAGAGTCGGATATGACTGAGTTGCTGAACTGTGGACCATTTTGAGGTAGGGACAGTGGGTAACACAGTGCATCACAGAGCTTCTCTGAGATTATGGTTATTGTGACTGCTATTTATTTTGACCTGGAAACCATTTAGAATGGACAATGGTAATTAGAGATGGAAAGGAGAGACAGAACAGACATAAGGAATTACAGTTCATGTGTGCATGTGTCGCAAGTTGCTTCAGATATATCTGACTTTATGCGACCCCATGGACTGTATCCCACAGGCTCATGGGATTCTCCAGACAAGAATACTGGAGTGGGTTGCCATGCCCTCCTCCAGGGGATCTTCCTGATCCAGGGATCGAAACCGTGTCTCTTATGTCTCCTGCATTGGCAAGCACGTTCTTTACCACTAACGCCACCTGGGAAGCATTATTATAGCTGAGAAGCCTCCCAAAAAGCAAGGTAAATCACAGACTGCACAATGGGAGAGTCAAGTGAGGGACAGATCTATGACTAAGGCTTCCTGCCTGCCTTGGAGGAGCCCATGGTTCATGAAAGATGTTCCTAGTCTAGGGTCTCCATTGTCAGATTTAGGGAGTTAACTGGAAAGAGGGACAGACACATGTCTCAGTATAATGGGACTGTCAAGAGTAGGGTAGAACCTATGATATCATTGGATGTATAAGCCCCAGTAAGGATTTGCTGGCCTATTGCTAAGAGCATGTTAGGATGACACAAAAATAGCAGGAGATTTTTGCTTGGCCAAGATATTTGTGTAAAGATTTTGTAATGGTCAGAGATAACCACACCTAGTCCCTTTGCTTGATATTTTATAACACTGACAATTTGTGAAGGTACTTATTTATCATCCAGTCAGAGGCCTTAGAACATATGAGTGATGTATGGCACATCCAGTTGGAGAATCTGAGGCTGTCACCTGTTTTTATCATTGTTGAAGCTTGGAAATGAAGAAGAGAAAATGGTCCAAACACAAGTCAAAATACTTTCAAAGTCATGAAAGACAAAGAAAGTTGAAAGACACTTAAGCATTGTGACTACTGAATGCAATGTGGTCTGGAGCCTGTAATGAAAGGAATATAAATACTATCAAGGGCATTATTTGGGCCATTGAGAACATGGGAATATGACCTAGATATTATCTAGAGATTACTATTGCATCAATGTTATATTCCTGAATTGCTTGACTATTCTGTGATTGTGCTAGAAAATGTATTTAGGAAATGCATGCCAAATTAACAATATTATGGGGTAGAGGGGTATGATACCTTCAACATATCTTCAAATGGTTCAGAAATAATAACAGTGTATGTATGTATGCATACATATAACTATGTTTTCATATGTGTATATATGTGTGTATAGGGGAACAGAGAAAGTTAATAAAACATAGGTGGCTAACTTAAAAACTGATGTGAATTTCCCTTAAATTTAAAATATTTCTAAATAATTCTTTTTAAGTAAGAGAGAATCATAAATGACACTGGCACATCAATGTTCAGGGGCCACTAATGAATGACATACATAAAGCCCACTTCAGGGAATTCCTTAGTGGTCCAGGGGTTAAGGTTGCACACTCTCATTACTGAGGGCCCAGGTCTGGTCCCTGGTCGGGGAACTAAGACCACACAAGCCACAAGACATGGCCAAATAAATCAATCAATCAAAAAATAAAGTCCACTTCATAACCATCTCTAAGGCACCCAGAGGTGGCAACTCCTAGTTGAATTTAGGGCAGATTCAACTGCCCTTTATTAGAGATAAACTCCTAATCTCAATCACTCTCCTTTTCCTTTCTTTCCTTTTCTCCTTCTCAAAAATTTTCCATGTGATGCTCATCTCTCTTTACTCTTAAACCCCAACCATTCAAATAAAATGACGAGTCAGAATAAACAATAAACTGCACTGGGGCTCCTGGCCTGTAATAAGCCCCAGGTTGCTGTCTGGAATGAGAATACCAGGACAAAAGATTTGGTCTCTGCCAACAGAATAGGAGTGCTGGGTTCCAGAAGACTAAATGGGAGTCAGTTCTTTGATATTTTAGTTTTATTGTTTGTGATCCATTCCATTTTCAGTCCCCACCATAAATCAAAGAACAAAGGTTCATCATTGCATCTAGAATGTGTCTGGGATCGCACTCTTCATTTGTGCCTTTCCTCTCCCACCAATGAGTATTGGACCTCTTTCCTCTTATACTTGGGTAACCAAAATTATTTGGTTTACTAGAGGAAGTGGTGTTACTAAGTTCTGGACATGGGGCTAATACATAGAGGGCGTCATGGGATTCTGATCTGGGTTTGTTCTTTCTAGTCACACATTGCTCAAGGCTTTCCACTCACACTGAATCTTTTCTTCCTCCCCTCCCTCCATCTTTTCCCTTCACTCCTCTACTCTCTTTTGCCTGCTGCTGCTGCTGCTAAGTCGCTTCAGTTGTGTCCGACTCTGTATGACCCCAGAGATGGCAGCCAACCAGGCTCCCCCATCCCTGGGATTCTCCAGGCAAGAACACTGGAGTGGGTTGCCATTTCCTTCTCCAATGCAGGAAAGTGAAAAGTGAAAGTGAAGTCGCTCAGTCGTGTCCAACTCCTAGCGACCCCATGGACTGCAGCCTAC
The DNA here is from genome assembly GCF_003369695.1 of Bos indicus x Bos taurus. Classification (NCBI taxonomy): domain Eukaryota; kingdom Metazoa; phylum Chordata; class Mammalia; order Artiodactyla; family Bovidae; genus Bos; species Bos indicus x Bos taurus. Next base: position 59,472,679 of record NC_040077.1, read on the forward strand.
CAGGCTCCTCCATCCATGGGATTTTCCAGGCAAGAGTACTCACCCTTACTCATCTCTGAGGTTTCTTATGAATAGTCTCTCCTTGGAAAACTGCTCCAATTCTTCCTGGGTTTAGAAAATGTGCCATCATATGCTCTCATGACACCTTTTACTTTTTTCTCTATTAACATCTTCTACTC